>NC_072835.1:2007500-2130000 GCF_027744805.1 Dunckerocampus dactyliophorus | reverse complement strand
AGAATGGAAGGTAGATTGCAGGGGGGGTGGTTGTTTTTTTTTTTTTTTTTTGGCAGGACGGCGAGAGCAGACAACCCGGGCACTGCCTTGTCCTTCATCTCTCACTTCCAGCTGGCTCTGCTCAAGGAGGTGGAGGAGGTGCTGACGGGAGGTAACGACATGCACATCTCTTCCGGTTGGACACGTTACGCTCTGATTTGATTAACTGTTTGCAGATAACGCAGAATCCGCCCTGAAGCCATACCAGTTCAAGATGGAGGCCATTGAGGGCTTCAGGTACAGGTGCAGGGTGAGTGCGGCAGGGTGGATGCATGCATTGCCTTTGTGCATCATAACAGAAAACGCACTGAAGCAGACATATGACAATCCTGAAGAGCTTATGTGGCCGTGGTGGGATTGTTTCCTGATGCAGGACGCGATGCGTTCCGTGACCAAGCAGGCGGTGAGAGAAGCCAGACTGAAGGAGATCAAGCAGGAGCTGCTCAACTCCGAGAAGCTGAAGGTGAGTGACTGATGCTAAAGAGAAAAGGAAAACACGGGAGGCGGGTTTTGATCGGCCACCTCTGCCGTCAATCAGACATACTTTGAGGACAACCCCAGAGACCTGCAGCTCCTCAGACACGACAAAGATCTCCACCCTGCCATCATCAAGGCTCACCTGAAGAACATCCCCGATTACCTCAGTGAGTGCATGTTAGCTCGTTAGCACATTTTTCTTCCTCATAGCTAAAAGTCTAAAGTCCTTGTTGTGACCTGGTCTAGTTCCTGAGGCTCTGAGGGGGCTCGTCAATCCTCTGTCCGACAGGATGAGGAGGAGGAGGGAAAAGTCCAAAGTGCATGGAGTCACCAAGAGAAATTTCAAGGTGAGCCACACCCTCTGTCACACTCATTTGCCCATCGTCCACAATCCGTATGTGAGACATGAGCACACGCCCATCTCTTTTCTGTATGTTCTAAAGATATAAAAACAGATAAAAAAAAAGAGGAAGGTAATTAATGCACGTAATGGGACACACCTAGAAAGGGTGCTATTAAAACACCTCTTAAAAGTTCCAACAAGGTTTAGTGGTTTTCTATCCATGCTGTGAGCATGTAGTAACAGGTACATTCATGATAACATTGAATACTTGCAGTATTTTAGGAACTTCCTTCCTGGGTGCACTGATTTCACAGCAACATAGAAAGGAACGTTACACCTAGCGTCAAACAGAAAAACACAGCAGCAGTGGCGGCAGCTCCAATATGTAGCGTTACCTTTTGCTAGTGGCCTGAAGCGTTGTCAGTGAGTGTGCTATGAAGCTTGTCGCTAGCCGGTGTGGTGTGGCGAGGTGTCACTACACCAGTGACGTAGTTCTCGGGCTTAACAATGTTAATAACAGTAATAATAACAATGTCGCTGTAGCTTGGTTAATATGCAGCTCACGTTATAGAAATGGAGCGTGGCTGGCGCATTTTGGAGGCGGAATAGGTGCGGCCCATTACATGCGTTCTTAGGCCATGCCCTGGTGGAATAATTGTGTGTCTGGCAAATTGTCCTAGTGTAGTTGCCTCCACGACAATTGTCGCATTCGATCGAAGCTTTCAATGTGCTGGCAAAGCAGCTCAGTCCGACGCGATCACAAGCTTCCTGCCATGCTAACATTCCCACGGCATTCTTCCCAAATAACCACAAGTTGTACCGACAGCTAGAGGTCCGATCAGGCATTATCCGAAATTGCAATCATTGGCGGGGGTATCGGAGCCATTTAGCGAGCAAAACGGCAGCAGTGTGGCGTCCTCAGAAGCCCACAATGGCGACTGTTTACTCTTACACACACAAAAAGTCATTTCAGGATGCTCGAAAGTAGCAGTGTTATGTTAGCCTTTGCACGCATTAAAGTATACTTTTCTGCTGCGGAAATAACAGCGCATAATTGTTACATCATCTATCAGCAACAAGCCAAAAGCTCCGTACGCGTGCGGCTGAGAGGCCGAAATGCATGGAAAACTATGCGGTTTCAAAAATACCTGTATTCGTGTGGACAGGGCCTTAGCTGCCTCTTTTTAGCTGTTTTTATATCTGAACAGAAATGTGTGTTCAGGTCTCACATAAGGATTGTGGATGATGGGCGAAATTCCCCTCAAAAAGTGCACTTTTCCTGTAAGCTGAAGCATGCTTTGGTTTGCGTGTAGAAGAACGTCCAAGGGAAGAACCCTCTGAGGAGCTTCCGCTACACAAAAAGGAAGGGAACGCAAAAGTGAGCCAGTCATGAAGAACTTTTTAGATGAAAGATGATGAAACAGACGCTCCCGAAACAGCTGAAATAAACATCCCATGTATATTCATATTTCGAATAAAACCTCTGTAAGTAGCCACACTGTATTTTTTTTTTTTTTTTTTTTTTTTTTTTTTTAGAAGTCTTATTTGTTCTCAATGTGTTTATTGAACTTGGAAGCCATTTACAGCATATTTCAACAGAATGTTCTAGAACCAATTCATCCTTCAGTGCTTCTGTGTTCTGGAAGCGTCTTTCACGGTCTTCTTCTAGTACACTTCATTTATCAGGAACTGTTTATTGTACTATGACAGCTCCAGTCTGGTGTTATTGTCTACACTGGATGGTTGTTATGTAAGTCATTTCTGTAACTGCACAAACAACAATAAGTGATATGAAGTCATAAATCCTGCATAAGATGACACCTAGCTCCAAACATCAGTGCTACAGCGGTCAAATCCAGAAGGTGAAAGTCCTTCAACATGACGTGTTGTTGTCATAGCAGTTTTAAGAGGATGTCGTGGTCCTGGAAGCTAGTTTAGACTTGTTGGCTCTTCCTGTTGCTCATTTTCAGTCGATGGTGAATTGAAAGGGGTAGTCCTGAGTGGGCACCGAGTCAAAGATGATGCTGTCAAACGGGTTTTCAGTGGACCAGTTGTCCACAGGAAACCAGGAGTCGTACCAGGATGTGGTGGTCTCAGTGCTGCGTGTTGTGGTAGTAGTTGTAGTAGTAGTAGTAGTAGTTGGGGTGGTGGTGGTACCAGGCGTGCTGCCGAGGCCAGCTCGTTGCCTCTGCAGACGTAGCCGACGCAGACGCAGGATTCGCAGCCGCCTGAGCCGTTCCGCTCTCTGGGCGGCGGCGTGCTCGTCCTCTGTGGAGGTGGTGCTAGCAACCACCGCTGTGTTGCTGGCCGCCGTTGCCTTCACCTCGTTGGTCTTGGTGACCACTCGGATGGGCCTGTTGCCGTTGAGCGCCAGGATCTCTTTGATGCGGTCCCAGTTGGATTTGGCCAAGGTGAAGCTGCAGGACGTGGCCCCGGAGTCGTAGCCCACCATGCACAGTCTGGTCTGAGGCGTGTAGCCGTCCGCCTTCGCCGTCACGCGGTACTCTCCGGGATTCAACAGACGCCAGTAGTCACCACCCGCAGCTGCAACCAGAGACAACGTCAAGCTTTGTCCTCGGATGAAACTATGAGAAGGATTTTGTCAGGGCAGGAAAAGGCACCAGCTATGACGTCATGACGTATCCCCTCCACCGATATGGTGGCGTTGGCCAGCGGATTTCCCTCCACATCTTTGACCACACCTTTTATCCCCCGATGGACCTGGGCAAGAAGACAAAGCAGATTAATTCAAAGCTCTCCATGTTTTATCCACTGGGAGATCCTATGTCACGATGTCTACAAGCTGGAAAACATTTCTGGGACTGAACCTTTCTGACTCATGTCCCCGTCGACAAGGTTTTGTGGGAGTTGGTCAATAAAGACAACATGCTCTCCAATCCCCTCAAGTTTCAGTGTGGTTACTTTAAGGTTCCTTAATCGGAAACTCTCAAAAACCCAAAGAAATCCTGGACAACACAGTCCAAGGTTTCTTTATGGTTTTCTTCTCGGGATGCACTTGTTTTTGTTCTTTTGGCAGCCTGACGATGGCACCGTGGTTGTCACCTGCTCAATGAAGGACAGCAGAGCCTCGCGGTTGTTCTCCCACTCCAGCGGGAGTTCGCTCTCGTGCGGAAACTTGTCACATCCCAGGAAGATGGAGAGCTCCAAGCAGTTGGTGTGCAGGTAGCTGAAGTCGTTCATGCCTGATGGGGTCACACTCAGTATGACTTTAGCTGGCTAGCCACTAGCATTCTTATGCTAATCTTAATGGGAGCAACACTTACTGCCCACCACAGGCTTCCAGTTGGCACCGTTGACGATGCCCTGGCCTCTAGTGATGTCGTCCCCGTGACAAGAGCCTCGGTGAGTCTCAGTCATGGTCAGGTGACTGTGAGCGTACGACATGGCCAGCCAGCGAAACATCACGTCATCTGGTGTCTCCCTCAGGGCGCCCTCGTTCTGACGCTGAATGCGGGTCCATGTGTCCTCGCTCATCTCGGCGTTGCCCCTCCAGTGCCTGCTGTCACTCGACTTGGACACAGCAAGGCCGTCACAAGGTTGGCCCGCTAGCAAAGTCACTTTACACCTCTCCTTACCGAAATCTGCGGACGCTGCATGTCGTAAGGGTATGTGACCAGCTTTTCTCCGCCTTGCAAATTAGCTCCCAGCACGAAAGGGTTACGCTCCATCCAGGAAATGATGGCTTTGGTTTCCACAGCGAGCTGAAGGAGGCAATGTGCAGATGTTTTTGTCTGAACTAGTTTTGCACTGGAACACTACCTCCTCCGCATTCTACTCACTGATCCATTGAGGAAGTTCTCTGGCATGGGAATGTGATGGTTGGGTACGATACGAGGGACCCAGCCTCGGTCCTCCGCCCCCCATAAGATGCTGTTGAGGTCTGGAAAGTTCTGGAAGATGTCGTAGCCTTCCTCCGTCCAATGTCCCACAGCCCAGTTCCCCATCTCGGAACCCTGGGGGACAGGAAGGACGCTGAATCTTGAACATGACGCCAAAGGCGTAAGAGTGCTGAAACGTCACCATCGTACCGCCTCGTACGCCAGCTCGTACGCGTCAGGGTTGAGAGACGGCACCAGGTGGATTCTCACACCGTCCACCAGGCGACGCACTCGAGGGTTTTCGTCCTTGTACTCCTTGCACAGGAACTGCATCAGCAGGAGGAGAAGCTCGCGGCCCAGGGCCTCGTTACCGTGGAGGCCTGCTGTGTAACGGAATTCTGGTTCTCCTAAAAAACCAAAGACAATCCTCCAGTTTGTTAGCTTGGAGAAAATGGTCAATAACATTGACTATGTTGCAGGTGGAAGTGTTATGTTACCTAGCTCATGCTCGCCAGGATTGTCAGAGATCTCCATAGCGTACATCTTCAGGCCCTGAGAACTTTTACCAACGTTGTAGATTCTGGTAATGTTGGGACACTCCTCATTTATCACCTTCATCATCTGGAGAACACAAAGACTTCACTTGGCTGCTTGGCAGTTTTGGAAGGTTGTAGGTATTTTTATTAGTCGAGAGGCCAACCTGTCTCATGTCCTTGTAGTTGTGGTGTCTGAAGTCGAGCTCGTCTGAGGACCTCACTTCGTTCTCGCTGTGGTGGCTGCCTGGAAGGAAGATTGTGGTTCAGAAGATTGTGGGTCAGTATTTGCAGGGGTTTTTTTTGGTCTTACTGACTGGGAAGTTGACAGGCCAGAACCTCGGCCCGGAGACACAAGCTTCCGTTCCAGCTCTGAGGCAGGATGCGGAGGTATCGCGCCACCACGGGCCAAGAAAACTGGTTCATGACCGGGGTGTCCTTGTCCACATTCCCGTAGAACAACTGTAGTGAAACACCACAACGTTTGGTTTGGTTTAACTCCGGGAACGCTGCCACTTTTGTGTTATGGAAGTTCTAGCTGATGTTACCCTCACCCACTCAGCGTAGCCATCGTGAAGAACGGTCCAATCACGACTGTCATTGCTGAAGGCCACGAAGTAGGAGGACACAAAGTCCTCGCTGCAAGTAGACATGCATGCAGGCTGATCTTTTAACCAGAGGGTTGATGTGGACATATTCCCAGAATAGTTACCACATGCAGGAAATGTATTAGCATTCCCGGGCTATGCTTAGTAGTAGCTAGCATCCAAGGCTTAGTTAATGGCATTTCCTGGCACTAGCATTCCTAATTTCTTGGCCAGTCACTTACATTCTTTGGCTCTCCCCAGCATTCCTTCGCTGGTCTTTAGTATCTACTACGTAAGGCTGTCAAAGTTGATGGAAATTTCCTTTTAACTGCACTTTTTTTTTTTGACACGCGATTAATGTGAATATGTCCCACACCGTAGTTTGAGAAAACACAGCGGTGGATGTGGAGCCACAAGCGGAAATGAATACTGAGCAGAAATGGGGAAAGAAAAGTTTTTTTTGATTGGGAAGTTGAGCTTCAAAACCCTGGCAGATTGCTCTCTGCACAAGACCAGTATCAACTGTCACTGAGAGTTGAGTTGTCACTGAGTACGTCCACTGCCAGGGAGACGCGAGGAGGTACTGGAGCGCTGCTGGTATATTTTTTTTATTGCCATTTATTCAGTGTTTTTTTTGCTTTGAACTGCGAACTAAAATTTGGGTGAGGAACTGCTAGTTACTGGCAGGCATAGCCGAGGACAGCTGTTTGGGCGCTTGTGTCAACGTGAGTGTCAAAGTGGGTGTAAATAGCATTAGCAGTGCGCTAGTCCGTTTTTTTTTCTACACATCAGTAAAACATACGTACATTATAGCCATCCAATTGATCTTATTTGTGTAAAACTAAGACAGGAACTACATCAAATTAAAAGCACGAAATGAATACAGAGCCACCATCCACCAGAACCAGCCTGGACTTTGTTTTTCGCCACCATCCACCAGAACCAGCCTGGACTTTGTTTTTCAGAGAGGTGCATGGAACAAATGCACATTAGCACTCAATAGGGTCATCAAATCTTACCTTTATGCATTCCCACACAGTATCAGCATTTGGGAGCAAATGTGAGGTGAAAGAAAAAGGGTAAAAATACAATATAGTCGTCTACCTGTGCAGATGGTGCATTCAAGGACCGTCCAACAAAGTGGGACAAGTTGCCGCTCGCATTACACTGTGGGATTTCTAACTACAGTCAAACCTGTCTTAGCGGCCACCTGTATATAACGCCACCTGCCTATAGCGGCCACTGAAAAATCCCCCGCAACAAATTTACATGTTATAGACCCTGTGTATAGCAGTCACCTGTCTAACGCGGCCAGCGGCCACCCATTTTGTCTCCCTTGGTCAATATCTGACCGCATATAGCGGCCAAAATACCGACTCAAGCAGAAGCTTCATGCACGAAAAAGTTTAGTTTTTTAATCAATGAAGACGTCGTGTGTAGACTTTAATTACTGAGTCCTAGCTCAGTCACAATCATTCACAAGATCCACACAAACTGTCAGTTGTTCCACATAAAAAAAAAGCCGTCTTCTTTGGAGCTTGTTGCAGATAGTGACACCGTTTACTTCCTGGTGTGAGACAATGTGCACTGGTCAATACTGTAATGCCGCTTGTTGCGGGGAAGGAGAGACTCACGTCGCCGATGCACTTTAATTGCTTTAACAGCGGAGAACACTGCAGGACATTACATCCACGCCAACATAAACACACTTCCCAACTCTCTCCACACTCACAGCTAGCACTCAGCCTAGCTCTCCTGCTCGGGACGCCCACTGTCACTTCCCGTCACTTCCTGATGAACTAAAGCTGTAATGACACTCTGCCGTATATATAGTAGCACAGCTTTGTTCTGTGGGTGGTATAGAATAACAAGCCTAGTTGTTGTTTACAACTTTTATCCGCAGTCCCACAGTGCCCTCTACTGGTCAACATGTAACAATATAATTATATGTATCTGCAAACACAACAAGCTTCTAATCACAGACATGTTAATATGTGCGCGCACAAATTTAAAATGGCCACCAACCTGTATAAGGGCCACCTGCCTATAGCAGCCACTTTTGCCGTTTCCCTTTAGTGGCCGCTATAGACAGGTTTGACTGTATTATTTTTTTGAATACGATAATGGCCCATATTCACAAAATTGATATCCCTTTACATAAAATTTGGTGGTTATTTATTTTTTTATTTTATTTTTTAATCATTGCGCCTGAATGTTTTGGTGGTTGGGGACCCCCTACCTTACACCATGATTTCGGATATGATATGCTCATTTACACGTTTGGAAAATACTGTAAGATCGCCACTTTTATACAATTGGCTTCTTTATTTTATAATCTAGGATTCATGTCTACATCAACAAATGTAATCGTTGAATTGTATCGAATCAAAGCGTATCTTTTGTACACTGTATCCAATCGTGTGTTGTATCGTTTTTTTAATCGTATCTTAACCCGTGTATGTGTGATGCATACTGAATCGTTTTCCATTCAGATTTCCAGTACATCCATACTTATTATAGATTAAAGGCTTTTCTATCTGCAATGAATTCTGAGTTAATTTGGACAAAATGTGATTAATCGTGCTTGAATATTTGAATCGATTGACAGCCCTAGTATCTAGACTGGATAAAGGTTGCAAGTCGTGGCCACTTACAGCTGCTCAGAGTTTCTTCCCTGCGTGATGACAGCCGTGAACTCCACCTCTCGTCGGGCATCCACCTCAAACCAGCTGTTGGTTTCCTCGGGCTCTGCGCACCACGCACCCCCGTAAAGATCCTCCTCACTGGCCGAACCCTGGCCACAGCAGAGCTTTAGTCTGGACCGGTCCGGTGTGATGGTCCTGCGAGGACGAATATGCGGTACCTGCATGTTGAGTCGGCCCCTCTGAGCCGTGAAGCCATGATGGGACTGAGAAGAGGCCAGCAGCTGGTCGTCATCCACGCGGTGAGACTCCAAACCCAGAGGAGGACACTCTATAGACGCCACAAAGAAGTCTCGTTCTTTGACATGAGACACTACGACGCGTCTGGATTCTGTTGTTGTCTTACTTTTGGGTTCTGGCGGCTGTGAAATCTGTTTGAGTCGCTCCTCTTCCTCCTCCTCCCACTTCTTCCTCAGACGCTCGGCTTCAGCGCGTAACGACAAAACAATGTGTGTCAAGATGTCGGCCGGCACAAACGACTTCCATGTGTGCCGCGCTACATCTTCTCTACACCAAAACCTCAAAAGCTCGACACATGTTTCCTCTGGCGGATCCTACCGCACTAAAAAGTACAACATGGACTTGTACTGCACATAAACTCATGGCAAACAACATGCCGAGACCTTTTTCAGCCTTTTCCTTGCGAGCCATTTCCCGCTCTCGCTCCTCCTCCTCTTGTTTCTTCTTGGACACTGTCAACAAACAAGGACAAGCTGATGTGCGGAATGGTCTCCAACGTGCTCGTGATGGGAAGCGGCGGACGCACGGTCGTCGTAGTCGTACTCTTCGTACCAGGGTCCCACGTAGGGCACGGCGGTGGTCTCCTCTGCAAGGCAGAAGGACGCGTCGTCATCATGACCTCCAGGACTGCAGGCGGTGAAAGTACGACGGAACCATACCTGGAATGTACATGATGACCTCAGGAGTTGTCAGCTGCTTGTTACCTGGAGAAAAATACCCACATAATTACTGACAAGGACTTCATGACCACATGAAGAATGATGAAGGTATGCTAGCGTGAACCCTCCTCTGTCTAAGCAAATTAGCCTTGTGAGAAAGCATACGCTAACATGAATGAAGGCACGGAAGCGATGGTTTGTGAGGCGAACGCAACAGCCCCAGTGTGGGAATATTTTGGTTTTAAACAGAATGAACAAGGTGAGCGCATGAACACCGACAGCCGACGGACAGTTTTATCAACTAGGGAAAAAAACAATACCGATGGAGGTGCCTCGGGCAGCGGAGCCTTCTTATTGAGGCGTTCGGTTGGCAAATATAAACAAAACAGTGCAAAATGGTGCGTGTTCACAGACAGTGTTGCTCGCTACATTGCAAAAGAAATGCAAGCATTCAATACGGTTATATGGCAAATACTTCATGAAAACATGGTCTCAAAAATGATCATTTGGAGCACAATTATCGACCAGCAAAATTTGTTATCGTGACAGGCATAGCTGCATGGAAGAGTTGAGTCTGCAAAGATGCTAGTCCACTGACCCGGGACGGCCTTAACCAGGTCTGGTTCTTCAGGCTCCTCCCACTTTGGCTGGACTGTGGTCACATGACTGGTTGCTGTGGAGACACAATGACAGAAGGTGTATTATCGGAGGTAGAACATCTCAGTGGTCCTGTCTAAGCAAACGTACTTGTGTCCCTGCTGGGTTCCGTCAGTGGCTTCGTCTCAGGCTGCTTTGTGGGAGCCGCTTTGGGTTTCTTGGTGGCTTTGGGTTTCTTTGTGGCTTTGGGTTGTTTGGGCTTCTTGGTGGGCTTTGGAGCTTTGGGCTTTTTGGTGGGCTTTGGGGTTTTCTGCTTCTTTGCTTTGGCCTCCTTCTCTGCCGCCTTCCTAGCTTTGGCTTCACAGGGTTGGGACACAGAACAAGAACACAGTCCATGAATCAGAGCCTTTATGGGTTTTTACAAGCCAAACGTCTGCGGCGTTCCTCGCCGTGGTAAACCAGTCTGAGGACGTTGGTCCCGAGTGGCTGAGGTGAGACTGGAGAACTGAATAATCCACTTAGAAACGGCAAGAACTGGATCCAAACACCATGAAATAAACCACAAAGAACATGACTCGGCATAACATAGAAATAAACCACAAAGAACATTACTGTGTGTGTGTGCTGAGTTGCTTCTTCATCATAGTCATGCACATAAACAAACATGGCTGACATGGCATGACTGCGTGTTTCCTGCAGTGGAAAGTTTGCAACATCATCCTCCGCGCTTGTGGAAAATTGCTGTGGGACAATTTTCTCCCCACAGGCGCGTCTTTTGCTGCAACGCGCTTTTCCTGGCAGGGGAAGCGGGTCAGGCGGGACCGCCAGGACCGGCTCGCGCAAAGTGACGACTGATTGTGCCAATGCATGCTCACCTGCCTCCACCTCCTCTGGCGTTTTCTTCTTCTTCGTCTTGGTCCTCTCTGCGTCCACCGGCCCGGCGGGCTCGTCTGACCTTTTACCTTCCTCCCCCGGTTGGCGCCGCTCGGCCAGCCCTCTGACCTCCCTCACCTGAAGCCCTCCCCCGCCTGGCGGCCTCTCCTCTACGTCCTCACGGCCGCAGATGAGGAAAGTGCATGTGGCGAGGAGCGCCCAGACCAGCAGAACTTTCATGGTGGAGCAGATGAAGATGATGAAGAGCGTTGCGCAGTTTTCAGCCCTCAAGGAGCGCGCTCAGTGAGGACCATCTGAGCAGCAGATGGTTGGAAAGAGAAGAAGACGACTCCTCCTCAAGTGTCATCTCTCCCCTCCACCCTTCCCAGAGTGGGAGGAGCTTCTGCCACAGGAACATTCCAAGAGGGAAGGGAGTGAAGGAAACGGAGCAGACCACCTCAGATATTAATGACAGCAAGAACAAAGCTGCTGGATCGTCTTTAGAAGACATAAATGTCGCAAGAGAGTCAAAGGTGGACACACCTCAGCAGAAGTACAATCTATCAGAACGTAATCTAGTAGCCTTTCTAGGAAACCTACTTCTATGCTGACGCTAAAAATGCTTCACGCGGACTTTCTACCACCAGTGAAGCTCAGAAACAAGTCCTGATGTGGTGGAGGACAGAGTGAGACATCCCATCGTGAAGGCCTGTCACAGATGTGCCGCCCTTTCCCGACAGGCTCCGCCCCCCGCCATGTGGCCTAATCATGCTTGGTCGTGGTATCATCGTGGTATCATCTCTCATTTTCTTTCTTTTCATCCTCACTGTGGCGTCCAATCAGCAGCTTTCTTTCCTTTGGCCGCCATCTGTTTCTAATTCCTTATCAGGCCCACCAAAACATCCCAGCTATTCACGTCAACAAAACTCATCCTGGAACCTTCTCCTCTCCCGGCTAACTGCACTGACCACATCCGTACGTTAGCATGGCAACATGAACACCAGGAGGAAGTTTGGGTAGAAATTGCGGGTCAATGCTGGGGGACAACGGCATTTTTTGCAATGTGGGAACTTCATAGCTTGGATGTTTTCAAAGAGCTGAGCATTTCCATGTCGGATTGGTTGGAATTGCAGGAAAGAAACAAATTGCAGTTTTGTCACGGAAAATGTGGAATTATGTGGAATGTGCGAATTTTTTTCTAATGTGTGATGTTTTGGTATGAATGGCTTGAGGAATGACTGAAGTAGTTTAGTGTAAAAAAAAATAATAATAGAGAGTAACGTGTGTACATAATATACAATAAAGTGTTTGCCCCTTCCTGATTTCTTCTTTTTTTTTGCATCTTTGTCACATTCAATGTTTCAGATCATCATACACAACTGAACACAAAATGCAGTTTTTAAATGAAACTTTTTATTATTAAGGGAGAAAAACAATTCCCCCCCCCCAAACAAAAACAAAAACAACATTAAGTCTCATCTCAATTTTGCCAGAAAACATCTTGATGATCCCCAAAACCTTTGGGAAAATACTCTGTGGTCTGACGAGACAAAAGGTGAACTTTTTGGAAGGTGTGTGTCCCATTACATCTGGAGTAAAAGTAACGCCGCATTTCAGAACATCATCACAGCAACAGTAAAATATGGTGGTGGTAGTGTGATGGTCTTCAGGACCTGGAAGACTTGCTGTGATAAATGGAAGCATGAATTGTGCTGAAGGAGAATGTCGGCCATGTTGGTGACCTCAAGCTGAAAGCAACTTGGGTTCTGCAGCAGGACAATGATCCAAAACACACCAGCAAGTCCACCTCAGGGGACGTTTGCAGTCCTCAACTGTTTTTTCATTGGCCTGTGGCACATTCTAAAAATATAATTTAAGAAGAATTTAAAAAAAAAAAATTTTGAAAAATCAGCAGTAATTTTACAGGAATAAAGTTAAAATATTAGGAGAAGAAAAGTTGAAATCTAAACAAGAAAAGACAATTTCACAAGAATAAAGTAATATGTGGAAAAGTAGCATAAGTAGTAGTAGCAAAGTTGAAATATTAAAGAAAAAATGTTTTTTTACATCAATGTTATGAAAAACAAACAAAAGATTGAAGTAATTCTTGGAAAAATTTGTTGGTCAAAAAGAATATTAACTTATTTGAGTCAAAATATAATGGGAATAAAATCCTAATATTACAGGAAGAAAGGTGAAATATTTGTAAAATTACTGGGAAAAAACGCAGCAATAAATAAGAGAAAAACTGTACTCTAATGAGAATAAAGTTGAAATTTTACAAGAATAAACACTTAATATTATGAGGAAAAATAATGTCATTTTAGCAGCATATCTTTGAAGTATTAAAAAAAAAAAGTTGTTTTTTTTCCTAAGTCGTAATAGAGAGAAAAAAAACAAAGAGTGAAGTTGTAATTTTTGGAGAATTAGAGGCAAAACATGGGAATAAAGTCATAATATTCCAAGAAGAAAGTTTAAATATTTGTAAAATTATTGAAAAAAAATGCAGAATTAAAGTGAAAATATTAAGAGAATTTTTTTTTTATGAGATAAAAAAATCACAAATTTACGAGAATAAATTCGCACTATTACGAGGAAAATGTCATTTTTAGCAGAATAGTGATGAAATATTAAAGGAAATTTTTTTTTAAGAGGAACGTTGAAACAGCTGGAAATAAAAAAACAGCAAAAATGGAAAGCACAGCTGTAATTTTATGAGCATAAAGTCAAAATATTAAGAGAAAAATAGTTTTCTCATGAGAAAAACGTTTTATGGGAGAAAAGATTCAAGGGTTTTATTGTCATATGCACAGTAAAACAGGTAATACAGGGTCAGGCAAAATGATCTGACACATTTGTAGGTTAAATAAAAGGCAAATAAAAAAGTACCTATAATGCCATTCTGTTTCATTATGTTTTAAAAACAAAATCAGTCAAATGGGATCCATTATTGTCCACACACTCAATGCAGATCCAGCAGCTGTGAAGTTGGTCACCATAACAAGATGGTGTTTGCTGCTACGGGATCACGTCGACCAAGATTCAAGTGCAAACGGAACGCTCGTCGTGTTGCAGTTCCAGATTCCTTTGTTTTGATAAACGTTTCCACAATGAAAGCGCGATGCTCACCAGTCCAATTCATGGCAGCAACGGAAAAAGAAACAAAGCAAAATGGCATTATGTGTACTTTTCGAAAATAAAAACACTTTTTTGTTTCTTTACTTTATTTGCCTTTTATTTAACCTACAAATGTGTCAGATCATTTTGCCTGACCCCGTACTACGCAATGAAATTCTTATTCTGTTCATTCTCCCAAATAAAGGAAAAACATGAGAAAATGATTAAGAACATAAACATTAATACCAATAAATTAAAAGCAACAAGAACAGAAGAAACAATAATTCCAATATATTAAAAGCAACAATAATATGTTCAGTGTTATGAGCGTGTGTTGCGTGTGTGTGTGCTTCATTGAGAAGCCTGAAGAGCGTGTAGAGGAGCGGACTCAGCACACACCCCTGGGGGGTCCCAGTGCTCACAATTCTTGAGCTGGATGTGCGATTGTGGACTCTGCCTGCCTGGGGCCTGCCTGTTAGAAAGTTCAGCAGCCAGTTGCAGAGGTAACATGAGGAAATATGTCATTTCAGCAGCATGGTGTTGAAATATTAAAGAGGAAAGTTAAAATAGCTAGAAATTAAACAAAAAAAAACAGCTGTAATTTTACGAGAATAAACTCAAAATATTAAGATTAAAAAAAAAGTCGTAACCAAATGAGAAAAGAAAGTAATTTTACGCAAATAAAATTGTAATATTACGGGCAAAAAGAATGTCATTGCAGTAGCATTTCACCTACACGACATGACAAAGCTGAGATGAAATATATATTTACAAAGTACAAAAGTGACAAAGTTGCATCTTTTCATTTTTCACAATGTGGCCCTCACTGGTAAAAGTTTGGACACCCCCGTTGTACCGTGTTACCTTCATGGGTCACATGATGTGATCCCATGATAAGAAGCGTATAGTCCACGCATCGCGAGACGAGCATCAGCAGTACAAATGGTGTCGGGGCAGCGGCGGCGGTACGAAGAGGCGTGGCGGCGTGCGCTGGGCGCAGTAGAAGGGGCTGCAGGCGAGCGAGAAGCAGGTGGGGGGCGCCTGCCAGGCCCACGTGGCGTTGTTGTTGTTGTCGTCCTCCTCCCCCTCCCCCTCCGCCACCTGCAGGCGCTCCTTCCTCCACTTGGTGCGGCGGTTCTGGAACCAGATCTTGACCTGGGTCTCGGAGAGGCGCAGCGCGGCGGCGATGGCGTGACGCTCCAGCACGGACAGGTAGCGACAGCGGCGGAAGCTGAGCTCCAGCGTGTGCAGCTGCTCCAGCGAGAAGACAGTGCGCACGCGACGACCGCTCACCTTTGACCCAAGAGGCGCGGCGCGGCGCGGAGACGCCGGCGTGCATCCGCCGGTGTCGCCTTCTGACGCCGGGCGTTGTTTCTCCCCGCTTTCCTCTCGCCTTGCAGACGCTGCTTGAAGGAAAAGTGAGCGTTATTGTTTTGGTAATCCTTCAGGAAGTCTTCATAGGAGTCTTTCTCACCTGGTGCCCGGTCGCTAGCTTTGCCAGTGAACTTGTGGGGGTCCAGGATGTCTTCCACAGAGAAGGCCGTCTTGTGTCTGAGGGGGACTTTGCCGAACGGCTGCATGATGCTCGCTGATGTTGGACCTCAGCCCAGCCTCATCCTCTGCTTAAATACCGAGACGTTTCCATGTGATGAAAGCAGGACAATGGCAGCACACTCCTTGGCGGGGGGCTCCAGTCAGTTATTTATTGGCGGGCATGTGGTTAAAATGTGCCCCCTTTCTTAGGCTGCATGTCACTTTTTGTACTTTAGCTTGTCATTAGCTGCCGGCCTGAGATTTTACGCCAGTAAGAAGCGCAAGGGACGCTTGTGATGCTAATTGCCGGACTTGTGATGCTAATTGATGGACTCCTCAAAGGGAAAGTGTGCTCCTTTTCTTTGCAAATCACCACTTTTGTCCTTTTGACTCAAAGCACAACTTTATGACTCTTTAGACGTCCCATGAGCCGGCACAGAGGTCACATTGTTACATAGATAGATAGATAATAGATAGACGACCAGAAAATTCTTAAAGGAAATTTTGATCAGAGTGAACCTCTGGCCCGGTGTTTGCTAGCATGCTACAATGTCATGCCATGTATAATTTAGCACGTAAATCTGAGTAAATTAGCTAAAATGCTAACAGTTAGCATGCCTAGCACTAAGTATGGAAAGTGCCCGGAGACACATGAATGAATGAACTGCATGCGGGAATACAGTGTTTTCCACAACGTGGGTAAATAATGCTCTCGAAATGATGTTCTAATGGCCACATCGCGCAGGCTGTACCGTCAGAGGTCATTGCCAAGTCTGACCTGTGAAATGTTATTTAGCACATGAATGAGGCATCTTTTACGTCGACGTACGCTCCGGTGCTCGATGCGGCGTCTACACGTGTCTACAAGCTACCCCGCTTGCCACCCCGAAGTATATGCTCGAATATACGCTGCGTGACTGTTACGGCGCTTAAAGGGCCTTATCGGCTTTCATTGCAGGCACAAAACCCATACTGATGTTGCATTTTTATGCCAATGGTAGGCCAATATTATCGAACATCCCTAATGTTAACGCATGCGCGCACACACAGATTAGTTCCAAATGTGAAAATTGTAAATAGTTCATAGTGTTATATTTGTAAATTAATTGTTATTTTGATGTGAAACAACCCTGGTTTGTGTTGTTTATGTTGTGGTTTAGTTGTTTAGATATTTGAGCTGTCACAAAAGCAACAAATCTTTGTGTCAAAGTGCACGTTATGCTTGAAATGTATCTTTTCACAAAAAGCTGTTTGTCTCCCCTCTTTAGTTGGGAACTGATATTTTCCTGAAACGTACCTATGTTTTACTGCCGATTACTAAAGAGCAGAAAAAGGTAGAAACAAACTTTTTTTTCTGATGAAAGACAGGGTTGTAATCTTTGTTTTGGAAGGTTCCATGTTTATACAGCCATAGAACACCATCATCCGTGTGCCTTGAAAGATCAGTCAAAATGGCCGGTGCCGCAGGGGATGTCTTTTGAAAAATGGCTGGGATTGAATAAGTTAAATAAAAAAAATATATATATATATATATATAATGTATTACTATAATTATTGATTGACTTCTTTAGTGGGTATTTGTATTGTAATTTAGATTTTTTTGGTCATTTGTTTAAGCATGTAAATAGTGTGAGCTTTATCATCCAAGGGTAAAAACAATGCCATTCCGATTCTTTTGTAAGCGTTACGTAAATGGGTGATGGAGGGTTAGGTGGGGGTCTGGCTGGCCTTTAATTGGCCGCTCATGAGCACGATGGTGTTTCTAACCTAATGACAGCGTGGTGACGCTTACAGGATATCCAGCTTGTGTTTCACGTGTCGGCACACGTGCGAGCGGGAGGATGAGAGCGATGACAACACGGCCGTTTCTGAGCCTTAAAGGGTGCAGTAAAAGCTTTGTGCAGTGAGGTGCTGAGCGTGAAGGTGGCGAGGTGCTGTGGAGGCGGCAGATGCCGAGGAGCGCGGACACCTGCGGGGTGACTCGTGTCAGCAGATGTCACCGGGACCGCCTCACCCTCGCTGACCTTTGTATGCATGGAGAGACGGACATGGTATTTCCAGAATGCAATGATGAATGAATGAATTCTAAGCATCAGCAAACTCTTCTCCCATCTCTGCCCAAAACATAAAACAAGATAAGATGTACTTTGAGTAGGGACTAGTAGGCGTTTATGATGTAATATAGGCAATACGTATGTTTGAAATATAGATCAAGACAACTGGATAAATCAGGTGTGTCCAAAGTGTGGCCCGTGGCACATTCTAAAAATATCATTTAACAACAACAACAACAAAATTGAAAAATCTCCAGTAATGAAGTCAAAATATAAAGAGAAAAATGTTGTAATCCAACGAGAAAGTCGTAATTTTACAAGCTTTATGTCTTAATATGGTGAGGAAAAATTTGACTAGCATGAAGTTCAAATATTCAAAGAAAAAACTGATTTCTGAAATGGTGTGATATCACGAGAAACAAACAAAACAACAAACAAACTTGTCATTTTTGGAAAATTATGTTGCAGAAAAAGTTATAATTAGGAGAAGAAAATTTACAAGAACAAAGATGAAATAGTTGGAAATTTACCGCAATAAAGTCAAAATATTAACAGCAAAAAGTCGTATTCTAACTGGAAAAATGTTCACAATTTTATGAGAATAAACTCGTAATATTGTGAGGAAAAATAATTTTGTTTAAGTAGCATAGAGTTGAAATATTAAATAATATTAAATATATTTTTAAATATATTTAAAAAGTTGTAGCATTATGAGAAACAAACAAAACAAAATAAAGTTGGCATTTTTGGAAAATTAGGTTGAGGAAAAAGTTATAATGTTCTGAAAATAAAGTCAAAATATTATGGCAATAAAGTCATAATTACGAGAAGACCGCTTACAAGAACAAAGTTGAAAGAGTTGGAAAATTAAAAAGAAAAAAAAGCTGTAATTTTACCAAAATAAAGTCAAAATATTAAGAGAATAAAAGTCGTATTCTGCCAGGAAAAAACCTCACAATTTTATGAGAATAAACTTGTAAATTATGAGGAAAAAATCCTTTTAGTAGCATAAAGTTTAAATATTAAAGAAAAAAGACATTTTTTAAAAGTTGTAATTTTATGAAAAACCAAACAATGAATAAAGTTGTCATTTTTGGAATATTAGGTTGCGGAAAAAGTTGTAATGTGACGACAATAATAAAGTCATACTCTAACGCGAAAAAAGGTCACAATTTTATGACAATAAAGAAACAAAACAACAAATGGAGTTGTAATCTTTGGAAAATCAGTTTGCGGAAAAAGTTCAAATATTATGAGAATAAAGTCCTAATAATGAGAAGAAAATTGACAAGAACAAAGTTCAAATATTTAAACTTTGACAGCAGAAATGAAAGAACAGCTGGAATTTGACAAGAATAAAGTTGTATTCTAACTGGGAAAAAAGTCACAATTTCATGGGAATAAAGTTGTCATATGAGGAAAAATAATGCCATTTTAGTGGAAAGAAAATTATTATTATTTTTTTTTAAGTCACACTATTATCAGAAACAAAAAAATAATAAAGTTGTAACTTTTGGACAATTATGGTGGGAGAAAAAGTTTTAACATTACGGGAATAAAGTCACGATATTGTGAGAAGAAAATTCCCGTAGATTATTTAAAAAGAAAGTATAAATGGGGGGGAAAAAGAGAAGAAAAAGACTGAAGCTTGTACTAATAATAGTCTTTTTCACTTATATTATGTACATATATATTATGTACATTTGTAAATACATGCATGGGTGTGTATTGTAGTGCATATGTATGCATGCATAGATGTTATGTTCCCATCTTTTTCCTTTCATTATTTTGTATAATCTTATTTTCATTGTATTGTTGTATATATATATTTCAATCATTTATTTTGTGGATGAAGTAGTAGAAGTTTGTAGCTTATTACTACATGACGTTAGAAGGTGTGCAGGTGTCATTCCTTCGGCATCACAGATGTCTCCATTCAGAAGGGAAAGGGGAGGCCGACACGCCGCCATTATCTTGCCAACAATAGCCTGAAGGCGTTTATCACGGCACCCAGGGGTGCTGTTAGCCTTGCACTCCTTTGTGCTATTAACAACTTTGGCGGTGTGGAAGAAAGGCGCCCACAGACCTGTAAAGACATTTGACCCTCAGGTGGTCCGGCCTCATCGTCACCACACTTGGAAACAGTTCAGTGAGAACAAGAATATTGTGTTAGGAAAGCGTGTTGTGTTGAAGTAGTTTAACATTATACATATACTTGGGGAAACCATCACATTGTACAAACATATGTCCCAAGTATATTAGTGCATGTGTGACAGTATAAATGAGAGGAATGAACTTAAATGTCTTTGTAGAAAGGCGCTTTATGAAAGTAAGTACATTGCCTTGTATTGATTTACAGCACAGCCTGGACCCATCCAATATGGCGGTGACGTTGACGGATGGCTCAGCACTCGGTGCGGCGTCCAATTACTGTATGTCTATGCCCAAGACCAAAGGTCACATAGTCCACTTTTTTATAGCTGTTTCAAGCAATGCCTGTAACATAACATTACGAGTTTTTTTCTAATAAATGTAGGAATTTATTATCGTAATATTACTAGTTTTCTAGTAAATTTACGACTACATTATAGCAAATTTACGAATTAATTCTCAAAATCCCAGATAATTTTAATACTCTGGAGACAGCTATAAAACGGGGGGACTTATGTGACCCTTGGCCTTGGGCAAAGGTAATATTACGACTCTATTTCTTGCAAATTTACGACTTTAACTCGTAAATTTTCGACTTTATTCTCGAAATCTCCGCTGTAGAGAACCGCTGTGTGTCTGTTTGAAATTTGTTTTCCAGCATCAGTTCATTTCCTAACCTGTGGCGTCGCTGTGGAGCACACCGGCTGTCGCTTACTGTTCTCGCGATGTTTTGCTCTTGAATGAATTCAAACATGGCGTCAGAAGGAGAAGCGGGTAGCGGAGTAGTGGCTGAAGCCGACACAGCGAAGAGGTTTGTTTGCTTTGTTTGCTCGTCCGCGTCGCAATGCTTGAAAGGTGTAAGCAGCACGTCTTATTAACGGTACACATATTGAGCACACCTAGGCGTCATTTTGTCTTCAAAGTTGTGCGCTAGCTTGCTAGCTGTAGAAGTAGTGAATAAACAAGCTGAATGTATGCGTTGTTTAGGGAAACCAAACAGCACACTGACGTATCCTATCAATGTATGCTTTAATGTCAATCTTCAAGTATTACTGGAATAGTTGTAACTTAACTTTGCATCGAAACAGCAACATATATTCCCAACTATATGAACGGATGTTTGAATGAGTTGGTTATTTGCGCTCAGTCTGAGTTTCTTACAAAATGATGTGATGTTTACTGTTTTGCCTTGGCAAAGACGGCTTTGGTGTTGTGTGTTTGTTTTTTCTCTGAATTGTTTGAAGAAACAAAATGTTTATATGCCGTATTTAGTGACGCTGCGTTCAGCGAGCTTCCGGTCAGCATGGACACAGAGTCATCCGGCGGCAAGGAGGGCATGGTGAGTTCTCATGTTATCCTACGATGACGATGATGATGATGATGATGATGATGATGATGATGTGTTGTCATGTGACGAGGCTGTGTTTTCTGCTGGAGGTGACGGGCGATGCCTCTGAGGCGGCCGACACCCTTACGGGGTCGGGGGACGAGGACAACGGGAGACAGTTAGGGGAAGTGGAGTTGCAGTGCGCCTTGTGTACAAAGTGGTTCACTGCCGACACGTTTGCCATCAACACAGCGTACGTACACATCACAAGCACGCGGGCAGGATAGAAATATCATGGCGTCGCCGCAACCTTTGCCTTGTCTTCTTCTGCAGGACTTGTCTCCCCTTCATGACCAACTATGTGTTCCACTGCAACGTTTGTCATCACAGCGGCAACACGTATTTCCTCAGGAAACAAGCCAGTATGCTCCCTCGCCCACGGCTCAACTCCATCGTGGTTGTTTTGCTCGTCACGGTGGTCTTTTTTTTTCTTTTTTTTCTCAGACCTGAAGGAGATGTGTCTCACAGCGCTGGCGAACCTGACGTGGAGGTCCAGAACCCAAGACGAGCACCCCAAGACCATGTTCTCTAAAGACAAGGTGAACACTGACTGCATGGAGCTGCAGAAATGATGTCAATAAAATAAGACAATTTAGTTTGTGCAATAAAATAGCGGCGTGGACACCTGTTCAAAGCAATTCTTAAATGACTTCTGTAGTCACCTGGTGCTTTATAAAAAAAATATCATTTCAATAAGATTAAATTAACGTGACCTTGTTGGGGTGGTGGGGCACCCCCCTAATAATATAATGGTAGGGGAAACACCGCAGTGGTACCTCCTAAAGATGAAAAAGCCCCTGTGCTCGTTTCATCTCAATTCCAGCAACGTTTTTAGGAAAAACACGCCTCTAAAGCACAGGTGTTAAACTCAAGGCCCGGGGGTGCCGCATTCGGCCCGCCATATCATTTTATGTGACAAAAAGACACATGTTGTTTCACTATTTCAGAATTATTTAAAAAAAATTGTTTACATATTTTAATTTTATTAGTCAATGACAACACACCTGAACTCAAAATGCAGTTTTTAAATGAAAGTTTTTATTAAGGGAGAAAAAAAAATCCAAAGCTACATGGCCCTGTGTGGAAAAAGCGATGCCCCCCCCCATTTCATTTAAAAACTGCATTTTGTGCTCAGTTGTGTTGTCATTGACTAATAAAATTAAAATATGTAAACACTTTTTTTTTTTTTTAAATAATTCTGAAATAGTGAAACAATATGTGTCTTTTTGTCATATAAAATGATATGGCGGCCCGAATGCGGCCCCCCGGGCCTTGAGTTTACATTTGTTTGATGATCTGAAACATTTAAGTTTGACAAACATGCAAAAAAAATAAGAAATCAGGAAGGGGGCAAACACTATAAACACATATACAGTAAATGAATACGGTTTGACAGTTACAGGTGGCCCTCTGAGGGTAACAGTAACTGTGATGTGGCCCACAGTGAAAAGCACTTTGGCGCCCCTGCTCTGACATCAGATAAAAGTCAGAATTGAAAAGTGCGGCCATAGATGGTGTCACACGGATGCCCTGTCTTTTGTTGTCACGGTGATCTTCGTACCTGTCTCCTTTCATGCAGGATATCATTCCCTTCATTGACAAGTATTGGGAGTGCATGACCACCCGACAGAGGCCCGGGAAGCTCACCTGGCCAAACAACATTGTGAAGACGATGGTAAGGTGTTGTCATAGGGGAGGAGGCCACATGTTCTTAGAGGTCACTAGTGTTTTGTTTCCCAGAGCAAAGAGCGAGATGTTTTCCTGGTCAAGGAACATCCTGACCCCGGCAGTAAAGACCCAGAGGAGGAGTACCCCAAGTTTGGCCTGCTGGACCAGGTATTAACACACACACACACACACGCCACAGGAAGTGAGACTGACAGTTGATGTCATCGTGGCGTAGGACCTAGGTAACATCGGACCGTCGTATGACTCGCAGAAGCAGTCCGCTGTGCCGCCCGCTGCAGGAGGCCTCAACGGTAAAACATGAGTAAATTCTTCATGAAGCTGTGAATGAACAAAGAGGTCTTGTGCTGTCCAAAGTCCAAACTGAGTCGCTGTTGACCGTGACGGACATTCTGTTGTGTTCCAGGTGGAAACGCTTACTCAGGTGAATATTTGGTATTTTGGCAGCTTATGGATGATGTTTTTGTGTCTTGTGGCCCGCTGGGTGGAAGTTGATCGTCAGGCTTCAATTAGACTTGGAATCTAACTAGGGATGGGCATGAACCATCCAGGTATTCATAGCCCGTTAGGAAAAATCATGCCAATCACATACTGCACAGCAGGGGTGTCCAAAGGTTTTTCCAGCGAGGGCCACATCTTGAAAAATGAAAAGATGCAACTTTGCCACTATTTTGTAAATGTAGGTATGCTAAGTAGTTGTATATATTTCAAGAAAAAAATCTGCATCTTAGCTTTGTCACACACTGTAGATGAAAAAGCCTATTATTATCATCAACTTCACTCTTTTTTTTCCCCAATTTTTGCTGTTGTATTTTAAAAATGTTTCAAATATTTCAACTTTCTTCTTAAATAATCTTTGTAAATTTTCTATTTTTAATATTATGACTTTATGTAACGGATGCCAGCCTGTGAGGCTATGCAAGTGTACGTCGGTAAACCTCGCTCCCTCTGCCTTAAGAGCTGCGCTGAACACGCAGTCAACAGTCCGGGCTTTTGGCCGTGTGGTCAGCGCTCTCGCCTCCCGTTACGAAGGTCCTGTGTTCGAGCCCCGGTGCGGGCGGTGCGAAACAGGGCGGTGTACCTTTATTCCTATAATATTCAAACTTTTTCCCCAACCTGATTTCCCCAAAATGGCAACTTTATTTTGTTTATTATAATATTGCAACTTAAAATTTTTCTTCTTTCATATTTCCACTCTGTGCGACTAAAATGACATTATTTGTCCTCATATTACTGGTCTCTTCTCATAAATGTACTTAATGAGATCAATTACATTTTCCAACTGTTTCAACTTTGTTGTTGTACATTTTTTTCTTGTAATTATGACTTTATTCTCGTAACATTATAACCGTTTCCGCAACCCAATTTTCCAAAAATTTGAACTTTATTTGTTTTTGTTTGTTTCTCAAAATATTACAACTTGGAGAAAAAAAGGCTTTTTTTCTTTAACATTTCAACTTTATGCTACTAAAATGACATTGTTTTTCCTCATATTACGAGTTTATTCTCATAAAATGGTGATCTTTCTTTCTATTGGTAATTCTATATGTAATATTATAACTTTATTCCCATAATATTGTAACTTTTCACCGAACCTAATTTTCCAAAAATGACCATTATCAGATCATACATTGCAACTTAGCAACAAAAAAAATGTATTTTGTATTTCATATTTCAACTAGCTACTAAAATGACATATTTTCACATATTACTGGTCTATTCTCGTAAATATGAGTTTTTGTTCTTGTAGAATAAAACTTTTTCCTTGTGATATTTTTACTTTATTTTTGACCGAAAAAAAATTGTCTTCAATATTTCCACTCTAAGCTATTAAAATGACATTTTTTGTCATAATCTTATGAGTTCATTCTCCTAAAATGGCAACTTTTTTTCTCGTTAGAATACAACTTTTTCTTTTTTTGGTAAATATTTTTACTTAATTCTCATAAAATTACTGCTGTTTTTCTCATTTCTGCTGTAATTTTTACAATTTTTATTTTCCAACTATTTCAGTGTTTTTCTCGTACATTTTCTTCTCATAATTATGACTTTGTTCCCATAATATTTTGATGTTATTGTAACTTTTTCCACAGCCTAATTTCCCAAAGATGACCACTTTATTTGTTGTTTTGTTTGTCATATTACGATAAAATATAGATATATATTTTTTCTTTAATATTTCATCTTTATGCTACTAAAATGACCTTATTTTTCTTGTTATTCTTGTAAAACTACGACTTGTTCTTGTTAGGTTACAGCTTTTTTGTCTTAATATTTTGACTTCAACTTTGCAAAATTACTACTGATTATTAAATTTCTGCATCTTTTTTTTGGTTTGTTAAATTGTGTGGGTCCCGGGCCACACTTTGGACACCCCTGACAGAGCGGTCATATTAAGGAGGTAATTGATGTCAACTGCTTCAGTACCTGGCAGCAACCAGCAGAGGGCACCAAGACAGTTTTCTGTAGGAAATCAACATGAAAGGGCAAGCTGAAGTGTTGTTAGACTATTTACAACGAAAGGAAGTACAGGTGGTCCTCCGGTTTCGTTCCTACGACTGAGATGTAAGTTGAGTTTGTGTAAGTGGGAACTTGTGTCTAAATGATGGCTAAATCAACTCCGAAGTCACGTGCGCTGTACACAGAACATGTGAAGTACATATCCAATACAGCAGTAAAAAGATTATGTGCACAAATAAATATGAATCCCCCACCCCGTGCTTGCATTTTCCCCCTAGAGCAGGGGTAGGGAACCCATGGCTCGGGAGCCAGATGTGGTTCTTCTGGTGGTTGCATCTGGCTCTCTGGCTTTAACACAATAACATTTTTTCGTTGTAATTTTATTTGGCAGAAATCACAGTGTTAAAAATAACATTGAAAATATAAAACTTCTTTATGCACTTAAATCCATCCATCCACTTTCTACCGCAAGCACAGAAGTCACATTAATGGTAAGAAGTATTTTACAGTATTTATTATTGGTAAGCTTCAATATAACACCGTTATTAAAAAGAGTAAATTCAGAGACTTATTATACTCTAAAATTGTTGGTCATGCTTAATAATGCACACATTTAGTTGAATTGTCAGTTGTTGTTAGTTGTATATGGCTCTCACGGAAATACATTTTAAAATATGTGGCTTTCTTAACTCTCTTAGCAGAAAAGGTTTCCGACCCCTGCCCTAGAGAATGCTGCCCTGGGCAGTTGCCCGTGTGGCCTATATGTAAAACTGCCGCGGGTTGCAAGGGAGGGAGAGACATGCTTATTGGCAGGAGGAAGTGTCAACAATGAGAGCACTACACTAAGTTATCAATGTCCATTTCATATGAGCAGATCTTTTCAAATGTTGAAAGATACTGCAGATGCACGATCTTATTCTTTTTTTTCCCCAAACCAATAATAATACTGATAACTTTCTACTTCTCCAGCGATATGATATCGATAACCAATAACTTTTATGTCTACTTTTTAAAAATTTAGATTGAAGTATCGTTTTGTGCACCTGGAGGTAAGAAGGACGGAACAAATTAGGATTTAACCAAGTGTACTTGATGATTTGTGCTAATCAAATATATCTTTACTACTTCCACGTCACGACTATCAGGAGAACCACAGTGTAGAGCGGGAGGAGCCACCTGGTGTGGCCCAGCAAGGTGCCCTGTATTCGGGCATACGCTCCGAGCAGCCGGTGTGACGCCACGAGGGTCTCTGGCAAACCTTTCAAATATTTAAAATAATATTTTATCATCACATCGTTAACATCACAGGCAGGAAATAGGAGCGCTTGATATGCTCATCCCCACACAACACTGGTAATCTCACCTCATTGCAGCGTGTTTTTCTTCAATAATTATCGTGCATCCCTCAAAGATACCATGTTTATCCACCAAGATGGTGCCAGCGTTTCAGCAGCTAGGAGTGAGGCTGGTGAAGTTAGCACGTCATCTGCTGGACTGCCTTTCATGCCCATCCTTAGCGCCAACGCAACAGCTCTTTTTGTGGTGCAGGTGTACCCGTCTGGTCCGCTTTGCTTTCGTTGGTCGACTTCCCGCTATGTGGCTTGCTGCTAACGGCACCCTGAGCCCCCCTGAAGGTCGCTGAAGTGACACTGTGTGTCACTTCCTGTTTGCCGCCAATGGTGTTCATCCAAAACTAGCGAGCCTCTTCCTGTGTCAGATATCGTGCATGTACAACGTGCACAGTGTCTAAGGTGCTTTCAGACATCTCAATCAATCAGCTTGATATTTTTGCAGGAAAGGCTGCTAGTGTTTGGAAGACACCTCCATGACTAATTCTCTGCTGCCTTGTCCCACGTGCACACAGCACCTGATAACCTGCTTTCACTGTTGGTGTGTGTGTGTGTGTGTGTGCGTGCGTGTGTGTGTGTGCGTGTGTGTGCGCGCGCACGCTCAGTTTTGCTTCTTTATTGTGTAACAGCCATGAAGATATCTCGCAGGTAGAGTCTGCGCGCCCCCCCATTTCTATTTCTCTGGAGGCCTTCTGTGTGATTTGTTTTTAGTGGTTGTGTGTTCTTGTGCTGTGTATTGTAAAGGCGCCTTAGCTCCTGTGCCTGGAAAAGGAAGAGGAGCCAAGCGTAAACAGCAGCAGCAGCAAGAGGGGGCCACCGCAGGAGCCACCAAGAGGACTCGAAGGTACGCTAGCCCAGTACGTTCTGGTCCAGGCCAGAAGCAGATGGATGGATGGATGGAGTATTTGGGTAAAACTTTACAATTTGAACTATGAACTTTAAAACCTTCAACATCAAAGAGTATGAGAACTTTGGGCCGGTATTCTCTTTTCAGAGTAGTCTTTACTAATTACTGGGACTCCTTCAGTCAGCTGTGTGTTGTTTACCTCCCGAACTACCTCCTCGACATGTTTGCAATCAAACAAAAATATGGCAAAACTGCAACAACACAACAAAACATGAAAACCAGACATAAACACCCAAGTGTGTGATAAATGATCACTTTTCTGGAGAGGTTTGTCATATACAGTGGATCCCCGCATGCAGTAATCCCTCCTTTGTTGTGGTCAATTGGTTCCAGACCTGACTGTGATGAGTGATACATTTCTGCAAAGTAGGGGTCCTTATTTATTAATAAAATGTTTTTGTAGTTGGAGCATAGAAAATCTCTTTGCAACCTTCTAAATGCAGTTTTTAACATTATTACAACCCTCTAGACATGAAATAACACCTCAAAAGCCACCTGGAAACTCCTATGACCCAATAGAGTAGACATAATAAAAAAAAATAAGACATCTTAAGCAAAGAAAACCGGGGACCACAACAATCGTAAGTGCGGTTGTAGCGGTAGCCTGACGACCCGGCTAAGGTTGGACCCAGACTCCGATTCCATCAATTCTATCAATTGTCATTCGTTAGTAGAGAGAATAATGATCTGAGGCATAATTAGGGCTTCTAATCTAATCAAATAATTGCAGCAGTCACTTTTAGATCATCTGCATCAAGCTAGCAGGACAGTTTGGAGGGGGAAGAGCGAGCCGTGTGTCAAAAATAGACATTTTTATTCACGACGTAATTCCTCTCCGTTCCCGAGTAGTCTTGAATAGTAACCCCTGTGAATAGTGGGGATCTACTGTAGAACTTTCTTTTCATGTAAACATGTACTGTACATCAGTGGTCCCCAACCTTTTTTGACCCACGGACCGGCTTGTGTTCCCACAAATCCCCCGCGGACCGGGGGGGTCGTACATTATAGCGATCTAATTTATCTCATGTATGATGTATTGTGTAAAACTAAGACATGAATAACATCAAATTAAAAGCACAAAATGAATGGCGACCCACCATCCACCAGTTCAAGTTCCAGCCAAGTGTTTCCAGAGAGATGATTACATGGCTGTTTGACGTGTGTGGTAAAAGGCAGTGTGCTAGCATGGATTAACTTGAGACAAATGTGCACATTAGCACTCAATAAGTCATCAAAACTTACCTTTATGCATTCCCACATAGTATCAGCATTTGACACCAAATATGAGATGAAAGAAAAATGGTCAAAATACAGTAGTAGTCTATCTGTGCAGCATGAGATAAAGTTAGCACACGCACAATGGACATGCGTCAAGTGAGACGGATGTAACATAGAGAATCCAGCCACTTTTCCAAATAAAGCATTAAAAAAATGAAATAATGGAAACTATTTTTTCTTTCTGTGCGACCCGGACCCAAATGACCCACGGCCCGGTACCGGGGACCCCTGCTGTACGTCACTGGAAAGCCCAGAGCCTCTAGTTACAGAACCCGTTGGAATCAATCGGTAGTTCCAAAACAGCGTTGCGAATCCTATCCTCAATGACAGTTTGGGTTTTAAAGGGTTTGTAATGAAATAATTTGGAAAAGTAGGCCGTACTTTTGCCCATTCCTGAAATATGCACTTCTTAGACCAAAGTGAGAGCCTGAGAAGTACAGGTGGTGTTTTATGGTAGTGGTTCCAGAATGATGTCAAACGCCGCTTTTCAACATGACCTTGGTCTGGTCCTCCTTCCACAGCGACCCGCTCTTCTCAGCCCAGCGTCTTCCCCCCCACGGTTACCCACTCGAGCACCCGTTCAACAAAGATGGCTACCGCTACATCCTGGCCGAGCCGGACCCCCACGCCCCTGACCCAGAGAAGCTGGAGCTGGACTGCTGGGCCGGGAAGCCCATCCCAGGGGATCTGTACCGGGCGTGTCTGTACGAGAGGGTGCTGCTGGCTTTACACGACCGAGGTTTGTACCGACGTCTCCAGTTCAACCCGCAAAGTTGTTTGCGTTTAGCAACTTGGACTTGAACGCGTTCTCACTTTGCAGCGCCCCAGCTGAAGATTTCAGATGACCGACTGACTGTGACGGGCGAGAAGGGCTACTCCATGGTGCGAGCCTCCCACGGCGTGCGGAAAGGCGCCTGGTACTTTGAGGTGTCCGTGGATGACATGCCTCCTGAGACGGCGGCCCGTCTCGGCTGGTCGCAGCCACTTGGTTAGCTGGTTTTCCTGTGCTAGCTCGCCCCCTGTAGACTTTGTTTAACCGCTAGGCTGCATCTTTGTGTTGTTTCCAAGGCAACCTGCAGGCACCGCTGGGCTATGATAAGTTCAGCTACTCGTGGCGCAGCAAGAAGGGTACACGCTTCCATCAGTCCATGGGGAAACATTACTCGTCGGGATACGGTCAAGGAGACACGCTGGGCTTCTTCATCGAGCTGCCAGACAACACGGAGACAGCCAAGGCGCTTCCTGACACCTACAAGGACAAGGTGACGCCCTGCCCCACACCGCCCACTGTGCACCGCGGCCTTTCTGACAAGCTATGTTTTTCCAGGCGCTCATCAAGTTCAAGAGCTACCTGTATTTTGAGGAGAAGGATTACGTGGACAAAGCAGAGAAGAGCCTGAAGGCCATGAGCCCCAGCAGGGTGAGAATGCTACAAAGCTGGGGTGTCCAAACGTTTTCCTCCAGTGAGGGCAACTTTGCCACTTTGATATTTTGTAAAGATATGTTGAGAAGTTAGATCTTTTTCATAAGAAAAAGTACATCTCAGCCTTGTCATATTGGTGAAAAAGCATCTTATTAATTAGGGATGTCCCCGTCCGATCTTCAGGGTTGGGATCGGCTGTTGATCCACTGTATTTTGAAGATCGAATAATATCGGCTTCTGCCACAAGATCAGACCGACCCGGTTGCCGTATAACATTCGTAACTCTGAGCCGCACTCCAACACCGTGGGTGCAGTAATGCGCCTCATAGTTGGTTGCCACTCGACTCCTGCCACCCGGAAGAAGACGAAAACGCAACACCACCATGCAGACATGTCCGCGGTGTAGCGTGGTGAGGTTAGTTTCATGTTTGATATTTGGCTCCGTAGCTACAGCGGTAGTTCCCCCTCACTGTGCCCGGACTGCTGTGTCATGGTGCGGGGAGCTCTCAGTGGAAGTGCCGCTGTAAGTGCTGGTTGTTTGTACGAGGAACCGTCAATAAACTATTGACTATATGACTATTGCATTGAAGACCGTTTGTTTAAAAAAAAAAAAAAAAAAAAGTGTCGTATCCTAAATCACACCACAAATTGATCTATAACCATGTCCTATGATGAGCCCTACCCTAAAAGTATTTTGCACACCCATTTTTTCCAATTTTATCTTTTATTGGATGGACTTTTATTGGATTTTGTATTGGATTAGGGACCTGACTCACAGAGGTTTGTTACAAAAGCCAAACAGTATTGTTGGTCATGCTGTGGAATAAAAAAGTACATTTCAGCAATACTTCGCTTGCATTCTTTGTAATGCTTTGAAGAGCTATTTTTATGACCATATTCAATTCCACAAATTCATCTTTGTAACAAAAGGTAATTATTAAAAAAATAAAAAATGATCGGTACTGGATTGAATCAGTTCGGCAAGTCTATAATAAAAAAATTGGATTGGATCGGAAGCCAAAAAATGTTGACTGGGACATCCCTACTGTTAATATCAGCATCGCTTTGTTCCCCCATTTTTGCAGTTTTTTTTTGGTTGTTTTAATTTTCAAAATATCTTGTCTTAAAAAAATCTTTGTCAATGTTCTTTTTGTAATATTATGACTTTATTCCCATAATATTTTGACTTTATTTCCATAGTATTGTAGCTTTTTAGCCAACTTATTTTTTCAAAATAAATTATCATTTTCTTTTATATTTGTTTCTCATAATATTCTGACTTTTACAAATTATTTAAAATTATTTTAAAGGTATTTTTTTCATCTAATATTTCAACTCTGAAACTAAAATTACATTTTTTGGGTAATTTATTCTCATAAAATTACAACTTTTTTCATTAAAATACACCTTTTTTTCTCTTTAATATTTTGACTTTATTCTTATAAAATTACTGTTTTTTCCATTTGTGCGTGTTTTTTTTTTTCTTTCCAAATATCTTCTTGTAAATGTAATTATGATCGGCACAGCGTCTGCAGTAATGCGGTCGCTGTACCGGACCGTCGTGGGGAAGAGAGAGCTGAGCCGTAAGGCAAAGCTCTGTTTACCCCCCGCCCCCATCTATGTTCCCACCCTCACCTATGGTCATGAGCTTTGGGTCGTGAACGAGATGGTGGATGCAAGCTGCTGAAATGAGTGTCCTCCGTAGGGTGGCTGGACTCACCCTAAGAGAGAGGGTGAGGAGCTCAGAGTAGAGGCGCTGCTCCTTCACATGGAGAGGAGCCAGCTGAGGTGGCTCGGGCATCTACTCCGGATGCCTCCCGGACGCCTCCCCAGTGAGGTGTTCCGGGCACGCCCGGTCAGGTGAAGGCAGACCTAGGACACGCTGGAGGGATTATGTCTCACAGCTGGCCTGGGAACGCCTTGGTGTCCTCCCGGTGGAGTTGGATGATGTGGCCGTGAACCGGGAAGTCTGGACTTCCCAACTGAGACTGCTGCCCTGGCGACCCGCATAAGCAGAAGAAGATGGATGGACTTTATTCTAATGTTATAACTTTTCCCGCAACCTAATTGTTCAAAAATTAAAATTACAACTTTGTTGTTTTGTTTTGACATAATACGACACATTTTTTGTTAATATGTGTTAGTTATTTTTCCTCATAAATTGAAATTATTCTCGTAAAATTACATATTTTTTTCTCAGATTACAACTTTTCTTTAATATTTTGACTTATAAAATTCATCTTGTTAAATTGCATTTTGCTGTTTTGTTTTTTAGTTTTCATGATGATATTTTAAAAGTAAAAAAACAACTAGCATAAATCCTTCAAGTCCACTTGGACGCTGATGATGCTGACTGTGCACACCGGCAGATGATCTTCTACAAGAATGGGGTGAGCCAAGGCGTGGCCTTTGAGAACCTGTTTGAAGGCCTCTACTTCCCTGCCATCTCCCTCTACAAGAGCTGCACGGTCGGTCCCGCCTCTCCGTCCTCCGTCCGTCCTTTCCGTCCCTGACTTGGCATCTTCTCTCCTCAGGTGTCCGTCAACTTCGGCCCACATTTCAAACATCCCCCAAAAGACATCCGTTACAAGCCGGTGAGAGCTCGCCCCCACCCCACCCCACCCCACCCTCACACGACCTTCATGTCTCAGCACTTCCTCCTCTCCCTCAGATGAGCGACATGGGCTGGGGCGCCGTCATCGAGCACACGCTGGCCGACACGCTCTACCACGTGGAGACCGACGTGGACGGGCGACGCAGCCCGCCGTGGGAGGGGTGAGCCCCCGCCTCCCCCTCACACATCTGTGGAAACAGGCAGCTGGTTTTATCACCATTATCAATATTTACACTCTGTAGCAGACACCTCTTCTAATTGCTTCATTTTTATTTAAAATACGTTTAAATAAAAACGAATTAGTGTGACAAGAGCAGACATTCGTCAGCCTTTTGCGTTAGAGCAGGGGTGTCCAGACTGGCCAGCGAGGGCCGCGTACGCCAAAATCAAAGAATATGGGGGACATGTAGATACGCTAACAAGTTATTTATGTTTCAAGACGAACCTAATTTTGCAAAAATTGAAACTTTCTTCTTTGTTTCGTTACTAAAATTGCAGAAATTGTGGAAATATTTTTTCTTATTCTTTTTCATGTTTTTGTCATCATTTTCTAATATTAATATCTGCTGCAAATGGCCGCCTGTCCACACTTTGGACACCCCTGCAATGACACACAAGACACGTACGGATGTGTTGCTCCACCGTCTTCTCACTGTGTGCATTTTTTTTTAAAGGACGCAAATAAAAGTATGCCATGTTCTGTTTAAAATGAGCTTGGACCTTTTGTCAAACTTGCCACAACTACTAAAGGGATTTTCTTAGAGACAAAAAACAAGTCTTTACTTAGCTACATTTGTACAGTTTATTTACAAGGCAGCTGTGGTGTCACTGACTGGCTGCAGCTGGGAGCTACAACACAAGCTTGCAATATGCTGACAAAGCACGTCTGATGTGCAGCAGACTGCATCTGCCAGGCAGTCTCTTCCTGCCCTCAAGTAATGCGAGGACAGAATTCCCCACTTGAAGACGTTGGAGGGCAGGGTCGTCTGTCGTCCGACAGACAGAGGACACTCAGCCGGACGGGTTTAAAAAGGGTACGCACGATATATTTGTTTTCCAAACTGATACCGACGATATCTGTTTCTCAAGATACTGATAGCCGACAGTTTTAATGTCTGCTTTTTGAAAAATTATATGTAAGAAGGAGGTAAGAAGGACGGAATAAATTAGGATTTGACCAAGTGTACCTGCTGATTTGTCCTGATCAAATGTCATGAGTATAGAGGGGGAGGAGCCACCTGCTGTGGCCCAGCAAGGTGCACTGTATTCGAGCACACGCTCCGAGCAGCCGGTGTGCTGCTACGTAGGGCGCGAGGAGACCCTTTTTTTTTTCTTTTTTTTCATAACACTGTGACATTATTCCCGTAATGTTTTGACTTGTAACATCACAACTCTTTTCCCCAACCGAAATTTCCAAAGATTTCGACTTTATTCTTTAATTACTAATATTGTGAAAATTACTATTTAATATGAATGTTATGACTATATTTTAATATTTCTACTTTATTCTGGTAAAATTACTGCTCTTTTTTCCATTTTTTAAATTTTTCTTGTTTAACTGTATTACAGTTTAACAGAGGTCAGGAGAAGCGACGTGTAGAGTGGGAAGAGCCACCTAGCGTTGCCCAGCAAGGTGCACTGTATTCGGGCGTACGTTGAGAGCGGCCGGTGTGACGCTGCGGAGGTCTCTGGCAGACCTTTTGCGCTTTTCAAATGCCGTGGCACAACAAGCCCCAGGCGTGTTAGCGATGGTGCTTTCAGGTAGCCGATAAGGTTTTCTGTGTGCTCGACGGGGTTCGTTTGATTTGCTCACCCCCGAACAGTACAGGTAATCTCGCGTCATTGGAGCGTTTTTAACATTTTTAAATTGTTATGGGAGCTATGGATTTATCAGTATGCTATCATAATTCCCTCTTATCAGCTCGCTAATTATCGTGCACCCCTGGTTTCAAATTTGCGCATGATTTTTTTGAGCAGGCTACGTCTTCGACCCCCAGTCCCGTGAGAAGACAACTCCGGAGTCAAGTCTGGAGGTCGACTGCCGCCAGGTCCAAAAACGTTAAGCTCGCTGAAACATCCCGTCTGGATCATCTGCACCGAGAAGCAAAGACAGGCCGTCAGTCGGACCCCCGCACGGCAGCGTCACGTGCGCACCGAGACGTCACGCCACCTCGTTCTGCCACGCTGTGGGAACGCTGCCCGTGTTGAACTGCGCGTAGAAGCGGTCATCTGTGCAGTCCAGCGTGACCCCCCTCACGGTGGAGAACTCGTCGATGTCCAGCATGTCGCTGCAGTACACCATCCTGGGCTGCGCAACCACAAACACACACCGCTGTCACTTCCAGGTGAAAGCACACCTTGAAAAACACACTAACATTTCTTGTGATATCATTTCCAATCCGATATGGAGTAAAATTCAGCTCGATACCGTCCGCTACTCATACTTGTCCAAATTCACTTAATGTGCCTGGTAAATTTTAAAAGGTAGTATTTCATGTCATAGCATAAGAATACAAGACAATTAATACAGTCATAATATAATTACCTTTTCTGTTTTTTTGTCTGTTTATGTTCAAAATAACTTGAAAAGTTCTGAATGGATTTAGATGAAATTTTCAGCAGTTGTCGGAAAGGGATACATTTTAGAACGGATTACATTTTGGGGGTGATCTAAAGTTCAGAATTTTCCTAAAATTCATCCTTTTGTCTGAATTACCGCTACTACTGCCACATTTCTCTTGCTAGCATGCTAACATTAGCATAGTAGCATTTTTAGCCATTTTAATAGCTAAACACTTTACTTAGCATTATTATGCTACGCATTAGCGTGCTAATGTTAATATGTTAGCATTGCTAGCATGCTAACATGAGCAGGAGCATTTTTAGCCATTTTCATAGCTAGACACTTTACTTAGCACTATTATGCTACGCATTAGCGTGCTAATGTTAGTACGTTAGCAGTTAATAACAGCATAGTAGCATTTTTAGTCATTTTTATAGCTAGACACATATAAACACTTATCACTATTATGCTAGGTGTTAGCATGCTAACGTTTAGCATGTTAGCATTGCTAGCATGCTAACATTACCATAACAGCATTTCTAGCCGTTTTCATAGGTAAACCACTGATCTAAAAAAAAAGACTGGATTGAGCAACCTATTGTTTTCACGCGCCAAAATTTGAAGTCAGGTTTTTTCGATTGCCGCCATCTTGGTGAGACCACCTTACGCGCCACAGCTTTGTGATTGTGCTGGTATACGAACGCAGAATTAGTGAAAAATCATCAAAAACATCAGGAGTGCCAGTGAAGGAAGCGAGGATGAGGAAACACAACTTAAAAAGCACTTCCCAAGAACCTTCCACTCGTAAGTACTTTTACTTGGCACCTTTTTTTGACCTGATATATGTGCCACTACTTGAACGGCTTTGCTTTGAAAAGTTCTCGAAATGTAACCAAAAGTTAAAGTATGAACTTTGATGGGTGGTTTTGCAAGAATTTTCTAGTTACACCTTCTTGTAACAACTACGCCTTTTTTTGGTGCCTAGCCTAGCAATCAATGATAAAATTATTTCTATGCAGTTTTTTACAGTAGGCTTTGAGTATTTGCACTTATCTAATGTCTTTTTGTACCAAAAAACAGCTTTTTTAAAAGCTACCACAACTACCAAGTTACATTCATTCTGATACCACACATGATTCACGCAAAGGTAGAAGACATGTGACAAAATTTCTGCTTTCTTCCTGCCTTAACCTTATCCTGAGATAAAAAAAATAATGGTTTACCGTAGGAAAATAATTAGACAAAGATAGACTTTAAATTCCATACGTAAACAATGTTTGCAGGCTGCCACACAGCCAATTTTTTGTCCGTCTCAAAGCTAAAATACATCTTACTAGCTTGATAAATGACACAAAAGCGTATAAATCTGAGTAGTTATAACCTTTAGCAGTTGATTTTGGTGGCTATACGATCAATCGAAGTTTTACCAGTGCGTTGCCATACTGTTGTCTCACAGCAAAGAGGTCTCACCAAGATGGTCGCCGCAAATTTCCATTGGCTTCAAAAATAAAACAATAGAAGCTCGATCCAGTCTTTTTTTTAGATCAGTGAGGTAAACGCATAAATCAACACTTTGCACTATTATGCTAGGTGTTAGCATATTAGAGTTGCTAGCATGCTAATGTTAGCATGCTAGCATTTTTATCAGTTTTCATAGGTTGACTATTACATAAACTCTTAGCACTATCATTTTAGGTGTTAGCATGCTAACATAGTATGTATGATGTGGAGTGCCTTTCTCGTTTAAGTTAGTGATTTATTTTAAACCCTGAAGTATATTGAAGTAGCAGGGTGATTTACAATGTAGTCAAACTAATATACAACAACAGAAAAAGAAAAGCAAATTGATAAAACCATTAAAATAAATGAGTAATTATTACAAACTACTTTAACAATGAAAACTTTATTCACAATTCACGCATGGCACCGTTTGCAATCGCTCATCGTTTCAACAGACATACATTCCCTCAAATGACTAAAGTGTCGATGTTTTGATTGGAGAAGCATGAGGAGCTCGTATTGGAAGCCTTGATATTTCAGTCTCGAGCCGCACATTACTACATTACCTTAACACTGCATGACGTCAGCCATAGCATGTCCGACATGATAGCGGGAAAAAAAGTGCTCCTCTTGTGTGGAAGTGGTACATTTTGTGGCTTCATAAGATTAGAAGAAATACATTTGAGGTGCTAGCTTGTTAACTGCAGCATAAGAGTGGTGCAATGTGTTTTAAACAATGAATAATAGGAGTGTAAAGGTAACTACAGGGGTGTTATTTCATGTCTACAGGGCTCTAATAATGTTAATAAGCGTTTTACAGTAGACCCTTTGCTAATGATACACTAAGATACACAATTTCCTTGTTTGACATAATGGCAAAATCAAGCCTGATGAGGGGGGAAATAAAAATGAGCAGGAACGTGTTGATGTTGGAACGGTCGTTTGGAATCCGGTGAGAAATGTGGAAGTAGTTGCTGAATGCCTTTGATCTAATTAGAGCATGTCGGGAAAAGTGGGGAATTTTTGCGCTGTGGATAATAGTACGAGTGTCCTGACTTAGTTGAGGCAGTTGATGTTGGAATGAGGTGAATCGGTTGAGAAATGTGGAAGTGGTAGCATTCCTTCAGAGGTAATTAGTTTTCTGGAAAAGTGGGAGTTTTGGGGAAAAAAATTAAAAAAATGTAAATGTGAAAAATAGGTTGCATTCATGTCTGGATTGTGCTGAACGAGTTGATGTCGGAATTGTTAGAATTGGTTGGAAGATGTTCAAGTATTTGGAGTAATTAAGATGAAAGGAAAAGTGGGAATGTGATAATTGTTAGTTTGAAACGCTGGACATGTGGAATGGTTTGAATCGGTCGAGAAACGCGTGACGGGTGGAAGTTTGAAAAATGAAGCAGGAGTCAGAAAACGGCGGAATAAGAATGAATTGACGGAAGGCGGCGGAGAATTTAATGTGTGAGCGTTGACACATAAAGCAATGAGAGCGTGTCAACTCCAACTTCCTTTCCTTCGCTGACGACCTCCTCGACATGTTTTGCAATCAAGCAAAAATGTGACAAACAGCAAAATGTTGGGAGAAAGCGTACCACAAGCTACCCAGCATGCCTTGCGGTGGGAATATATGGGGGGTGTTGAGTTTTTGGGCATGGGTATTGTGCGTAGATATTTATTGATATGCCCACATGGTGCAGTAGGTAGGTCACTTTGTCCGTGGTGTGTGTTGACGTGTCGTGTCGTGTCGTGTCGTGTCGTGTCGTGTTGTGTTGCGTGCCACGGTACGGTAGCACTGCAAGTCATGTTGCCTACACTTGTTAAAGGTTTAAAGAGCAAGGCGGCCTCCAACCTGGACGAATGGGCCACAACTCCAGCTAGCTGTTGGTTGTACGGTTTAAAGACGATGCTAGCAACGTTGACGTGTTGATAGGCTGAATACTTGCATCAGGTGTAAAAGGAGGGTTGACAAGCCCCGCCTCCAGCATCCGGAAGTTGATTTCTCGGAAGAAGGGATGCGACTGAACTTCTCTCCCTCCCGCCGCCTTGCATCCCAGCCTGGTCTTGGGGTCTTTGATGAGCAGCTGCAAGACAGCGGGGTGGTGTTTGGTTGGATGGTTTCCATGACAACGCTGACATTGAGGAACGCGTGGTGGCACCTGGGAGCAGATGTCCTTGGCCGTCTGGCTGAAGCGGTCACTGTACTCCTCCTTCAGCGTCAGGATCTTCAGCTCCAAGTGCACCTTTTTGAAGGGCTTGCCCCGCGTCCGGAACAGCGGCTGACCCGCCGTCATTTCGTAGATGAGGCAGCCGAGGCCCCACCAGTCGGCGCTGAAGCCGAAGTGCTCGTAGGCGATCACCTCTGGAGCTGCACGCCATCAGCAGGGGAGAGGAATGTTGTGTTCAGCTACATCAGGGGTGTCCAAAGTGTGGCCCGAGGCTGGGTTTTGGTTTTTTTTAGTTCTTTTGTGGACCCGCAGCACATTCAAAAAATATCATTTAACACAAAAACTGGGATATTGCGAGAATAAAGTCATAGTATTAAGACAAAAAAGTTGTCATTTTACAAGAATAACATCGTGATATGAGGGGGACAAAGACGTAATATTACGAGAAACTGAACAATGAATAAAGGTGGCTTTTTTGGAAAATGAGGTTACCAGAATAAAGTCACCACTATGAGAAGAACATTTACGAGAGGAAAGCTGAAATAGTTGGGAAAAAACTGCTGTCGTTTTATGAGAATAAAGTCCAAATACTAAGAGATATGAGGAAACACGTCATTTTAGTAGCGTAAAGTTGAAATATTTAAAGACATTTTTTTAACAAGTCGTAATATTATGAGGGACAAAGAAAACAACGAACAAAGTTGTCATTTTTGGAAAATGAAATAAAATGTATAGTTATGAGAATAAATTCTAAATGTTATGGGAATGAAGTCATGATTTTACCAGAATAAAGTCAAAACATCAAGACAAAATAAACTTGTAATGTTATGGGGAAATAATAGAAGCATCTTCTTCTTCTCCTTTGGGCTTTTCCCTTCAGGGGTCGCCACAGCCAATCAATGGCCTCCATCTAAGCCTGTCTTCTGCATCCTCTTCTCTCACACCAACTACCTTCATGTCCTCTTTCACTACATCCATAAACCTCCTCTTTGGTCTTCCTCTCGGCCTCCTGCCTGGCAGTTCCAAACTCAGCATCCTTCTACCTATATATTCCCTATCTCTCCTCTGGACATGTCCAAACCATCTCAGTCTGGCCTCTCTGACTTTATCTCCAAAACCTCTAACATGTGCTGTCCCTCTGATGTACTCATTCCTGATCCTATCCTTCCTGGTCACTCCCAGAGAGAACCTCAGCATCTTCATCTCTGCTACCTCCAGCTCTGTCGCCTGTCTTTTCCTCATGGACACTGTCTCTAGACCAAACACCACCACAGTTTCCTTTCCTATCACACATCACACCTGACACTTTTCTCCACCCGTACCATCCTGCCTGTACACGCTTCTTCACCTCTTTTCCACACTCTCCATCGCTCTGGACTGTTGACCTTAAGTACTTCAAATCCTCCACCTTCTTGAGCTCGTCTCCCTGTAAGCTCACTCTTCCACTTGGGTCCCTCTCATTCCCACACATGTACTCTGTCTTACTGCGCTAACCTTCATTCCTCTCCTTTCCAGGGCAAACCTCCACCTCTCTAGCTTCTCCTCTCTAGCGAACAAGAAGGGGCTCAGAGCTGATCCCTGATGCAGTCCCACCTCCACCTTGAACTCCTCTGTCACACCTACAGCACACCTCACCACTGTCTTCCAGTCCTTTTTCCCCCCAGTTTAGATCTGATGTGTTTTCCAAGTGTTCCTTTAATTTTTTTGAGCAGTGTATTAAGATAAAAGAATTGTAACCTCATGACAAAAAGTTCAAATTTTCTGAGAAAAATGTAATTTTATGAGAAAAACTAACATGATTTTAGTAGCATAAAGTCAAAATTTAGATGTGACATGAGAAGCCAAGAAAACAAGTCATTGAGGAAAAAGTTAGAATATTATGAGAATAAAGTCATAATTAGGAGAAGAAGGTTCACAAGAAGAAGAAGAAGACAAAATAGTTGGAAGATTAGTATTTCAAGAAGACAGACTGGAAACAACAGCTGTCAATTTTATGAGAATAAAAAATTGTAATTTTACGAGAACAATGTCATGAGGGAAAATAACAAAAATAAATAATATAATTTTAACAGCATTAAGTTGAAATATTTAAGAGAGATTTTTTTTTTTTTAATGAGGTTGCAGAAAAAGTTCCAATGTTAAGAGAATAAAGTGCCAATATGGTGGGAATATTGTCATAATTACGAGAACATTTCCAGCAAGCAAGTTGAAGAAAATGGTAAAAATGGTCTCACTTTTATAGCGCTTTGACGCTGTTAGCACATTCACCTGCCGATGACAGCATGAGTGGCTTCAAGAAGCTGTTCTGTTTTTATGAAGTAACATCATGAGAAACAAACAACAAATAAAGCTGCCGTTTTTGCTTGCGGAAAGAGCTATGCGAATAAAGTCCAAACACTACTACAGGAATATTGTCATTGTCACGACGAGAAGAACATTTACAGCAAAGTCAGTTGGAAAAAGTATATTAAAAGTAGAAAAGCACCGGGAGAGCGCAGATCCCCCATATTGTGATTTACAGCATAAATATGAGTCTTGTTTGATGTACATACAGTATTTACATTCCTTGTATATTTAAGAAGAAAGTTGAAATGTTTAGAAAATTTAAAAAAAGAAATAAAAAAGAACAAATTGGGGGAAAAAACAAAATATAACAAAAATAACAAAATAAAGTCAAAATATCAAGGGGGAAAAAGGCACAATTTCATGAGAATAAACTTGTAATATGAGGAAAAATAATTTCATAATTTTAGTAATATTAAAGAAAATGTTGATTTTTTTTAAGTGAAAATCATAATATTAAGAAAATGTATGATTATTATTTAAGAAGAAAGGAGAAATATTTGGCAAATAAAAAAAGAAACAGCAAAAATGGGAAAAAAAGAGCAAAGAGTGAAGTTGATATGAATAATATGCTTTTTTCTCGAAATAAACATACGTTGTTAGCATATCTGCATGTGTTTGCTTTTTCACGATGCGGCCCTCACTGGAGGAAAAGGTTTGGACACCCCTGGGCTACATCATCCAAACTTGACTTGCATGTTTTTACGTCAAAAGTGGTGCCGAGCGTGTTGCCCCCACACACCGGACACCAGCATCAGAGTTGGGACGGTACTGACCCATGTATCCCAGAGTGCCCACGCGGCCTTTCACCAGCTCCCCCTCGGAGACCCTGATGGCCAGGCCCAGGTCGGAGATCCTGATGTGTCCTGTAAAAATGTTTGTAGCTTTAAGTGACATTTCCTTTTGGACTAATTGGTGCTTCTCTCTCTCTCAACGTGTTCAAGTATGTCAGAACAGAGCAGGCTACGCCTAGATGACACAATTAGCCTTTATTTTTGGCGCAACCTGTTGTCATTCCAAAGCCAAATATAGCTAAGGTGCATACCGTGCTCATCGAGGAGAATGTTGTCGGGTTTTAGATCCCTGCGAGACAAGACAGAGTTTGGGTCAAAGGGTGCCGTTGTGAGGCGTGTGGGTGGGAAGGGCTGCGCTCACCTGTAAAGGATGGATTTGGCGTGCAGGTGCATGAGGCCGCAGCAGACTTCGGCGGCGTAGAAGCGCACTCGGTCGGCGTCCAAGCCGGCCACGCCCATGTTGTAAATGTGAAACTTCAAGTCGCCGCCGCTCATCATGGTCAGAACCAGACACAAGGTGTGCTTGGTCTCGTAGGCGTAAGCCAAGTTCACCTGCGGGCGGAAAAGCAGCGCGCTTTGCGTTACATCAGGGGTGTCCAAAGTGCGGCCTGGGGGCCGTTTTTAACTGTTTTATTTTTCATTCACTATGTGGCCCTCGCTGGAGGAGAAACTCTGCCTTCCATAAAAATGTTCCTGATGGATACGTTACGTTGGTAACGGGTCTCACCACAAAGCGGCTGTCCACGCTCTCCAGAATCTGCTTCTCGTTGAGCGCCATGGCCTCGCATCGCCTCTTCTTCACGTGCGTCTTCTCCAGCTTCTTGCAGGCGTACATCATCCCCGTGGCCCGCACCTGACACGCCCACACCTGAACCAGGAGAATATCCCTTTAGCTAACCGCATGGAAAATAACGTGAACCTGCGGGGTTCCTCAGGGTTCTGTTCTGGGTCCTTCGTGTTTACAATGTGGTTGAAGGTGGAAGGCAAGTTCCAATAAAAATACAGAAGAATCATGTTACCTCTCCAAAGCCCCCTTTGCCTAGCACTCGGTACTGTCGGAACATGTTCTTGGTGATGGGCCTCCTTGAGGACAAAGCCAGGACACATGACGCTTAGAAGACGTCTACATCAATCAATCAATCAGTCAATCACACAGCTGACTCACCTCTCCAGCATCTTCCACTGAAGGAAGCGGTCAAAGTACATGCTCTGCTGGTACTGATGGAAAGGTTCTCCACTCAGGTACCAATGTAGATCTCTAACGAACATGTGCATTAGTCCTTTCTCCTAACTGCATAACCCCCTTCTCAAACACCAGTGCACGCAGCGGTGGGGGGGGTACTTACTCCCTGCAGTCTCTGAAGACGTCTCCGCAAGGATCCACCTCCAGTTGCTGGATGCAGCTTGGTCTGTGTTTGGACACCTCAGGGATGAGCTGTTTGGACTGAGGAGACACTCAGGTGAGGACCAGCAACATACTGTACACACACACGGGGGGGGGGGGGTGTTGCTGGGTGTTGTCTTCCCACCTCCCGAGCGAGGAATCGTTCAATGATGCCGATTCCAAAGGAGCGTCTGTCCTCGTCATGCTGCATGTTGAAGTCATCCTGAAGACAAGAGGACACTCGTGTATTTATAGTATATACCACATACTGTATACGGTGGTGGGAAAAAGTGTTTGCCCCCTTCATGATTTCTCGTTTTTTTGCATTTTTTGTTTATCACACTTAAATGTTTCAGGTCATCAAACAAATGTAAATATTAGTCAATGACAACACAACTCAACACAAAATGTAAGTTTTAAATGAGACTTTTTATTATTAAGGGAGAAAAACAATCCAAAGCTACATGGTCCCTGTGTGAAAAAGTGATGGCCCCCTAAAGCTAATAAGTGGTTGGCCCCCCTTAGCAGCAACAACTGCAATCAAGCGTTTGTGATAACTTGCAATGAGTCTCTTACAGCGCTGGGGAGGAATTTTGCACAATTGTTGTTATTCAGCCACATTGGAGGCTTTTCCAGCATGAAGCGCCTTTTTAAGGTCATGCCACAGCATCTCAATAGGATTCAGGTCAGGACTTGGACTAGACCACTCCAAAGTCTTCATCCATTCAGAGGTGGACTTGCTGGTGTGATTTGGATCATTGTCCTGCTGCAGAACCCAAGTTGCTTTCAGCTTGAGGTCACCAACAGATGGCCGACATTCTCCTTCAGCAGAATTCATGCTTCCATTTATCACAGCAAGTCTTCCAGGTCCTGAAGACCATCACACTACCACCACCATATTTTACTACTGGTATGATGTTCTTATTCTGAAATGGCAGATGTAATGGGACACACACCTTCCAAAAAGTTCAACTTTTGAGTATTTTCCCAAAGGTCTTGGGGATCATCAAGATGTTTTCTGTTAAAATTGAGATGAGCCTTAATGTTTTTTTTGTTCAACAGTGGTTTTGGTCTTGGAACTCTGCCATGCAGGCCGTTTGTGTCCAGTGTCTTTCTTATGGTGGAGTCATGAACACTGACCTTAACTGAGGCAAGTGAGGCCTGCAGTTCATTGGATGTTGTTGTGGGGTCTTTTGTGACCTCTCGGATGAGTCATCATTGCGCTCTTGGGGTCATTTTGGTTGGCCGGCCACTCCTGGGAAGGTTCACCACTGCTCCATGTTTTGGCCATTTGTGGATAATGGCTCTCACTGTGGTTGGCTGGAGTCCCAAAGCTTTAGAAATGGCTTTATAACCTTTTCCACACTGATAGATCTCAATTCATCTCAATTATGTTATGTTTTAACGGGGGAGCAATCACTTTTCACACCCTAAGATCATATTTCTCCTCTCTTATAGAGAACTACTGTATGACATAGCAAGTTATTGTTAACTTTATGCATTATTTTAGCAGTTTGAAAATTTACTAAATCAGCAAATTTTAATATCTGCAATTTAAAAAATAACGGGTTTGTACGTTCTCTGTACGCGGCATTATGAATTATCCTCACCGATCTGTTTTGCAGTACATTGAGTGAGTGAAGATTTCTTTTATAATTATTAGCCCATATCTCCACACAATAAGTTAGATATGGTAATATCTACCAAAGAACAGTAAAAATGTGAAGTGATTTTTGAACAACAACATACTTTGCTTTGATCAATATTGAAGTATTTCTTGCCACCTTTTGTTGTATCTTTTTCATATGAGATTTCCAACTCATTTTTTCATCTATTATAAATCCCAGAAATTTATTTTCATTCACTCAAATAACCAAAGGTAAAAATAAAGTAAAATAATAACGACATCCATTTCATCTGGTTCGTCCTTATTGGCCACTGCCCTGGCATAGGACCTCGGTTTGATCCGAAGCCCCATCACGACCACATCGTTCATTCTCGTGTTCTGATCCATGTCATCTATGGTGGTTTTCAGTTGCTCAATGATTTTGTCTTTTTCTTCAGTCTCTTTTTTGAGAGTGGCTCTCAGTGCTGCATTACTTTCCTGTAAATCTTTATTCTCCACTCTCAGACCTTGAACTTCATCCTTCAAGTCCTGGGCCTTCTGCATTAAGGAACCCGTGTTTTGTTGCACGGGATCCAGCTTCATTACCTTCTCCTCAATAAGCTCCAGCCTCTTGTCAAGTTTCAGTAGCGTTTGTGCTAGGATATCATCTTGCTTTTCCGTGATCCTGGAACTTCTTCGTAGCTTTCTGCATTTGTACATCAACATGATTACTCAGTTGTCGCTTCCAATAGAGCATGTACTCATCGTCAGGTCTCGGCGGCGGAGGGGTGGGTACAAGACCCGCACCCCCGACCCCGCACTTCCATACCGAATCCGGAGTGCTTCGACCTGAACTGCTGAAGTCACCGTCAGATCCGCTTCTTTTCTCTTTTCTCTTTGGCATTATTGTGGTTGCTGAGCAACAACGTCTCGAGTGTTGTCAGTTAGCCGTTAGCTTGTTTTACACTGCCTTCGGTGTTTAATATTCGTTGTAACAGCGAGTTTGTGTCTCTCACCAGTCCTTGTTACAGCCGGAGATATCTCCTCAAGAAGACTCCAAGATGTTTTAAGAGTCCGGCTTCTTGAGCAGCCGCCGATTCAAAACCGCGGCTAGCTTGATGTGGTAACTACAATGATAACTACGTCAGATTTGATGTAAAGGGATATCAATTTTGGAAATATGGGCCATTATTTTATTCAAAAATAATATATTTAGTTTTGGAATGTTTAATGCAAGCGTCAACTTGTCCCACTTTGACAGTCCTTGAATGCACCTTCTCCGGTTCTCACACGGTGCACAGATAGAGAAATTCACACAGGTAGACTACTACACTACTATACTATACTACACTACTACTACTATGCTGTATTTTTACCCTTTTTCTTTCACCTCATATTTGCTCCCAAATGCTGATACGATGTGGGGATGCATAAAGGTAAGATTTGATGACCTTATTGTGCTAATGTGCATATTTGTGGTCCAGTCCAGGCTGGCATTGGTGGATGGTGGCTCTGTATGCGTTTAGTGCTCTTAATTTGATAGTGTTCCTGTTCCTGTTTTAGTTTAATACAATCGGTAATGAATAAGATCAATTAGATCGCTGTAATGTACGTATGTTTTACTGATGTCTCGATGACTAGCTAGTGTGCTGCCAATGCTAGCGCTGCCCCGTCATAGGTGTCCTCCGCTATGCCTGCCTTAACTAGCAGAAGTTTTAGCGTGCAGTTCAAAGCAAGAAATCAGCCGAGAGATGGCTTGCGTCTAAAAAAAAACCCCTGAAAAGTTGGGACACTCGTATGCCAAGGTACCACTGTATAAATTGAGGGAAAGGCTTTCTTGAGACGTCATCTGTACTTCTGTGAAGAAAGTGTCGGACGCTTCGCTCCTCATCCAAAGAGCTTCGTCAGCGAACTAATAAGTGCTGGTAGCCTAGGCCTTAAATACAGTAAGAGAGGGCGGAATTGGTGTGCCAACACCCTCCTCCTATGGTTCCTTACACTAAGACTGGGCGGAGTAATCCTGCCATTAGCACCTCCGAACAAAGGGAAGAGTAGCTCCCTGTAGTTGGGTATGAACGACTCTGATACTGGCTCGTTAGCATCTATTGTTCTGGCTCGGCCCTGGCTCCACCTCATTTGCAAGACTAAAAGCTGTGGGTTTTGGTCTCAGTAACCTGCTGAACACAGGGTCCAAATTAAACCTCACACCACCATTCCGATTCAATGATGGGTTCTGTTGTTTGACAAAAATAACTTCCTTTACTCTTTCAAACCATCTGTTTTCTTTGGCCAAAATCTTTACCTCGCTGTCCTCAAAAGAGTGATTGGTTGCTTTAAGGTGTAGATGTACTGCTGATTGAGGACCACTGTGTATCTGCCCTTATCAGCTGGTAAGATGGTGATGCTCTCATCTTTCTGCAGAGCCGCTAATGCTTTCCTCTCACCTCCCGTGATATTGGACGGTGGTGGTTTAGCACTACTGAGAAGGGCCGATATCCTCAGACGAAGGTCCCCTGCCTCTGTTCTAGAAAGGTTGTTGTTCCTGATGGCCGATTCAGCTGCTGTGATATAGTCTACTGTGGGTATCGTTTTAGGAGTCACTGAGAAGTTGAGACCCTTGGTTAATACTGCCTTCTCTGTCTCCGAGAGGCTTCTGTCTGACAGATTTTTGATCCAATTTTCTTCAGTATTGGTCTGATTCCACCCCTCCTTAGTGTTTATGACAAGCTGTGGTCGATTTTCCAATAGAAGTTTCTGGAATTTTCCCTTATGCCTTTCTTTGGTTTTGCTATGGTGCTTCTGTTAATTAAACCTCAAACCACCATTCCGATTCAATGATGGGTTCTGTTGTTTGATCACTCTTTTGAGGACAGTGAGGTAAAGATTTTGGCCAAAGAAAACAGATGGTTTGAAAGAGGAGTAAAGGAAGCCATTTTTGTCAAACAACAGAACCCATCATTGAATCGGAATGGTGGTGTGAGGTTTAATTTGGACCCTGTGTTCAGCAGGTTACTGAGACCAAAACCCACAGCTTTTAGTCTTGCAAATGAGGTGGAGCCAGGGCCAAGCCAGAACAATAGATGCTAACGAGCCAGTATCAGAGTCGTTCATACCCAACTACAGGGAGCTACTCTTCCCTTTGTTCGGAGGTGCTAATGGCAGGATTACTCCGCCCAGTCTTAGTGTAAGGAACCATAGGAGGAGGGTGTTGGCACACCAATTCCGCCCACTCTTACTGTATTTAAGGCCTAGGCTACCAGCACTTGTTAGTTCGCTGACGAAGCTCTTCGGATGAGGAGCGAAACGTCCGACACCTTCTTCACAGAAGTACAGATGACGTCTTAAGAAGCCTTTCCCTCGATGGACAACTCCTGTACGACTGAGAGCCTACACAGACGCACTGTATAAATGACAATAAAAAATACCGGCAGTGCTTCAGTACCTTCTCGCGTCTCTCTGGCAAGTCAACAACGACGTAGTCGGCGACAGTTCCAATCACAGCGACAGTAGAAACGAATAACTTTGGTCTTGTTGCGAGAGCCATCTGCCAGGGCTTGCAAGCTAAACTTAGCAATCAAAACCCTTTTCTTTTTCCATTTCAGCTCAGTATTTGCTCCGGCTTGTAACTCCACGGTCACCGTCACCGCTGCTTCCTCAAACTTTGGCGTCGGCCGAGGGTCAAACAGGCCGTGTGCACGTTAATCACGTGTTTAAAAAATAGTGCCATTAATGCATTAATAACGCATTGACTAATTTTAATTTTTCTAATTACAAGCTTATTCTTGTAAAATTGCGTTTTTTTCTTTTCATTTTTGTTGCATTATTTTTTAATTTTCCAACTATTGCAACTTTCTCCTTTCTTTCCTCATCTTGTAATTATGACTTTATTGGCATATTCTCGCAGCATTAACCTCTTCCCGCAACCTCATTTTCCAAAAATGACGACTTTGGTTTTTTTTCCCCACAACATTATGACTTTAAAAAATGACGTATTTCTTTAATATTTCAAAAATGGCATTGTTCTTCTGCATAATATTGCATTTTTCTCAGAAAATTATGATTTTTTTTCCTCGTTAGATGAAGACTTTTTTTCTCTTCATATTTCGACTTTGTTTTAGTAAAATGGCTGCTAATGTTCCCACTCTTTCAAGTGCCTTCTTATTAATGTTCTTCTTGTAATCGTGACTTTATTGCCATAATATTGGACTATTTCTTGTAATGTAACTTTTTCTGCAACCTAATTTACCAAAAATGACAACTTTGTTGCAGTCGTTTTGTTTTTCACAACATGATGACTTTTAAAAATAACTTATTTCTCTAACATGTCAACTTTACGCTACAAAAAGACGTTATTTTTCCTCATAATATTACGTTATACTCCGAAAATTATTTTTTTCTTTAGATTGCAATTTCTTTCTCTTAATATTTCGACTTTATCGTTTTTAAATTACTGCTAATTTTTCCATTTTTGCATTTTTTTTAGTTGTAGAATGTGAAAACAGCCCCCGGGCTACACTTTGGACACCCCTGTTCTATCATAACCATCTGGAGGATGCCTGGTGTGATTCGTTGTGGTTGTCTTCCACCATGCATGTGTGTGTGCGCACACATGCATGACATTTCCAGTGCTGTCTTGTGAAAAGCTTGCGTGGTGTGGTACCAGAGCCTGGTGGAGTTCCACGTGGTTCTGGAGGTCCCCGCGGCTCCGACAGAAGAGCTCAAAGAGTCTCCTGCCGATGGGCTGCTCCACGCACAGGTCAGTGTAGTCCCGCACTGACAGGGCCAAAATGACATGTGACATTAGCCAACTTTATGCAAACTCGCCAAGATGCTGACCCAACGCACCAATGCCAGCGGCCATGTTGGAGCAGAGGCTGATGTTGGGGAAGCGGAGCATCTCCTGCCATTTCCAGCTTCGACCTTTAATGCCTCCATCTGCGCACACACACACACACACACACACACACACAGAGGCCCAGCCAGCCTGTCAGCGTGTGTAAATGAGCTATTAATAGCAGTGAGGGAGCAGGTGAGCCAGTGGGACCGCATTGCTGTGACGTCACGGCCTCATTAGAGCAGCAGCACAGTGAGGAAACCAGACAAAGTCAATGTATTCAAACTACATTCAGCACCTAAAAGATCTCCAATGACAGCTACGCCCTCGTATAATAAAAACAATCATAACCATAGACTGGCTTGGAGGGAGGATCACGCCCAAGTCAAGAGTGGTCTTATCTCCAAATAAAAAGATGAGTAGCTGATTAGTCTTACCTTCTCTGGCTCTTACAAGCAGCCCGTTGGCCACCATGCTATCAATCTCCATGAAGGCATGTGTGTGTGTGTGAGACTTCAAGTGTGCACCTGCACATGATGCAGGTCCAATATCTCCCGTCAGGGGCGGAGTCCAGGTGTGCCATGCCCGTGTGGACACGCCCACCATCCTCGTGCAAGGTTTTTGCTTCCATTCATTTTTACCTGATCTGATCTTCGATGAAATGCTGGACATGCGTGTCCCATCTAAGTGTCAACAAGTCAGTGTTGTCATGTTTTCCCAATGCGACACTAAAACCCTTAAAAGAGACACTAACGTTGTTTCAGGGTATCTTGGGTGGAGAGTTAGTTGGAATAGAAGCAACTCAACGAGTGGCCGAGCTACTGGGTGGCCACCCTTGGTCACTCTCCGGCCAACCCACGGGCCTGCTAGACATTTCAGGTATCAACTTATTGCCCCCCCCACACACACACACACATTTACACTTAATAGTCACCTGCTAAGCTGTTGCTCTGATTTTATTTCCTGCTAACGACAATATCGTAGCAGGAAATAACGCTGAACACAAAGATGCTCTTGAGACGTCTCACTCTGACATGTGGGCACACAGATGTTGAGACGTCTCACTCTGACATGATGCTGAAGAGATAATGCTTTACATCCCCCAGAGGTTGTTTTTTGTGAGGATGTAAACATTTGTGCTCCAATGAGAAGAGTGCTAATGTGAAATAAAGAGAAATGTTTGCCATCGTAGTACGTGTGTTTATTCTTCATGCTGGTGGAATGTACAGTATACGGTAATACGGTATGCATCATAGAGCAAAGGTCTTGCAGCCACTCTTGCGTGCCGCCAGAGGGCAGTAGAACGATGACGTCATTCCACCTTATAACCTTATTTTTTCCACAATAGTTGACTTATTATGTGTTGGTTTTTTATTTCTTTTTCATTCAGGCAGCTGCGGAGGACGCTGCTGATGCTTGCCTTGTGTTGAACGGCCGGCAGGTGGCGGGAGAGTGCAGCAGGTGACGTCAGGCAACGTCATGCACGCGCCTTGCTGTGCTGAGCGTGATGAGGATGAAGATGAAGATGAAGATGACGCTCGTCTTCAGGCCTCCACGCGCGGCTCCATGAGTCACGAGGCCGCGCAGCAGCCGCCACCAACACGCGCGCCGAATCTTATCACGCAGGTGAGCGCGCGCACACGCACACACGCGCTATTTTGTTGCAATTGTTCGTTGCGCGCCACAGGTTCCTGTTGTTCCGGCCTGTAACGTGTTGGACGGAACCATAAGCAGCTCTCACAAGTGGACCAGTGTTTTTGATGGACCACACTGGATCAGGACCGTAACGGACCTCGTTCTGGTCCACACTTTCCACTAAACTCACCACACGCGGGTTCAGGTTCATTGTACCGACATGTTTAGCAAGCGAATAGCTCGAGTTCTGGTCCTGGTCTTGGTTCTGACCAGTCTGCAGGTGTTGAACCCAAATGCGGACGCCTGCTGGTGAAAATATGAAGTGCAGAAGGAATTGTTGATGGATGTTGTTGTGTTCCAGTCCAAATGGCGTTCATGTCCCGGTTCTCCCGGTCCCGAAGCAGTTCCAGATCCCCGAGTCGCAAAGACTCGGAGCGCATCTCCCCCACGTTGACCGTGTCCGAGTTGGAGAGACTTCTTTGTAGCGGCAAGACGGCCTGCAACCACGCAGATGAAGTCTGGCCCGGACTTTACGTTGGAGACCAGTGAGTTCTGACAGAACCACCTCACACTCACAGATAGTACCACACAGCTGATGTCTCACTCACATGTCCGAGCGAGGACACGTCTAGGCACAAAGATGTGCTTGGGACGTCTCACTCTGACATGTGGGCACAAAGATGTGATGTGTAGGTGTGGAGTGAGTAGTGGTGGTGTGTACATGCTCATGTAATTGATGTATTTGTACTTTTTTTATTCAAATCTGTGTACATTCTCTTATGGCAGTGAAAGGTGGTGAGGCTGGTCAATATTTTAGTCTTCTCTAGTCTCCTGCTGATGTGTGTGTGTGTGTGTGTGTGTGTGTGTGTGTGTGTGTGTGTGTGTGTGTGTGTGTGTATAGAGAAATTGCGTCAGACCGTCGTGAGCTGGCGAGGTTGGGCATCACGCACATCCTGAACTGTGCACAGAGCAAGTGGCGTGGCGGTGCGGAGTACTACAAGGGCATGGACATCACGTACCACGGCATTGAAGCTCACGACTCACCTGCCTTTGACATGAGCGTCAACTTCTATCCCGCCTCCGAATTCATACACAAAGCTCTCACCCGGGGAGGTGAGTGCACGCGCACGCGTGTGTGCCAAAGTGATGACATTCAGGAAAGTCCAGTTTATCTTGAAAGGCTGTTAAACCTTGAAAGAAGACTAAGAGCACTAATATTTAATATTTCTCTCTGCTTGGTTCCAATAAGTCTTATGTTTATTGGCTGTTAGCATATTTGCTGATGTCTGTAGCTTCTTTTGCTCACACTCAAAGGACAAAAAAGACGCTTGAATTTTCCTAAGGACTTTCAGCAATTTTACAAGAATACAAAATATGAAAGAGAAAGTCATGTTATGAGGAAAAAGTATCTCATTTTAGTTGCATAACGTTGAAATATTAAAGAAAAAAGACAAAAACAAATAAAAGTTAGAATATTATGGGAATAAAGTCATAATTACAAAAAGAACATTTGCAAGAAGAAAGTTAAAATATTTGGAAATAAAAAAAACAGCAAAAATTGGGGGAACAAACGCTATAACTTAAATCTTGTTACTCGAACAAGAAAACAGCTGCAACTTTACAAGAATTTCTTACATTGAGAGGAAAAACAATGTCATTTCCATAGCATAGAGTTGAGATATTAAAGAAAATGTTGTAAAGTGGTAATATTATGAGAAACAAAACAAAACCAAATACTGTCGTTTATGGAAAACTAAGTTGGGGCAGAAGTTTGAGAAGAAAGTGTACACACATTAAGAGAAAAGGTGAAATATTTGGAAAAAATATATCGTTACAAAATATCAAAGTGGCTAAGTTGCATCCTTTCATTTTTCACTATGTGGCCCCCGCTGGGAAAACCTTTGGACACCCCTGTGCTAGGCTCTGCCTTTTGCATACGAAACTGACATTAAACATGCTAATTGTTCAATTGTAACATTCATACTTTCCAAATAATGGAGCGCTGTGGTAGTAGTAGTAGTAGTGGTAGTGGTAGTAGTAGTAGTAGTAGTGGTAGTAGTAGTAGTACGAGTGGTAGTAGTAGTGGTAGTAGTAGTAGTAATAGTAGTGGTAGTAGTAGTGGTAGTAGTACGAGTGGTAGTAGTAGTGGTAATAGTAATAGTGGTGGTAATAGTAGTAGTGGTGGTAGTAGTAGTAGTAGTAGTATTAGTGGTAGTAGTAGTGGTAGTAGTAGTAGTAGTAGTAGTGGTAGTAGTAGTGGTAGTAGTAGTAGTAGTAGTAGTAGTAGTGGTAGTAGTAGTAGTAGTAGTGGTAGTAGTAGTGGTAGTAGTAGTAGTAGTGGTAGTAGTAGTAGTAATAGTAGTGGTAGTAGTAGTGGTAGTGGTAGTAGTAGTAGTGGTAGTAGTAGTGGTAGTAGTAGTAGTGGTAGTAGTAGTGGTAGTAGTAGTAGTAGTAGTAGTGGTAGTAGTAGTGGTAGTAGTAGTAGTAGTAGTAGTAGTAGTGGTAGTAGTAGTGGTAGTAGTAGTAGTAGTAGTAGTGGTAGTAGTAGTGGTAGTAGTAGTAGTAGTAGTGGTAGTAGTAGTAGTAGTGGTAGTAGTAGTAGTAATAGTAGTGGTAGTAGTAGTGGTAGTGGTAGTAGTAGTGGTAGTGGTAGTAGTAGTGGTAGTAGTAGTAATAGTAGTGGTAGTAGTAGTAGTAGTGGTAGTAATAGTAGTAGTAGTAGTGGTGGTAGTAGTAGTGGTAGTAGTAGTAATAGTGGTAGTAATAGTAGTAGTAGTAGTGGTAGTAGTAATAGTAGTGGTAGTAGTAGTAGTAGTAGTAGTAGTGGTAGTAGTAGTGGTAGTAGTAGTAGTAGTGGTAGTAGTAGTGGTAGTAGTAGTAGTGGTAGTAGTAGTGGTAGTAGTAGTAGTAGTGGTAGTAGTAGTAGTACGAGTGGTAGTGGTAGTAGTAGTAGTGGTAGTAGTAGTAGTAGTAGTGGTAGTAGTAGTGGTAGTAGTACGAGTGGTAGTAGTAGTGGTAATAGTAATAGTGGTGGTAATAGTAGTAGTAGTGGTGGTAGTAGTAGTAGTATTAGTGGTAGTAGTAGTGGTAGTAGTAGTAGTAGTAGTGGTGGTAGTAGTAGTAGTAATAGTAGTGGTAGTAGTAGTGGTAGTAGTAGTAGTAGTGGTAGTAGTAGTAATAGTAGTGGTAGTTGTGGTAGTAGTAGTGGTAGTAGTAGCAATAGTAGTGGTAATAGTAGTGGTAGTAGTAATAGTGGTAGTAGTAGTAGTAGTAGCAATAGTAGTGGTAGTAGTACGAGTGGTAGTAGTAGTGGTAGTAGTAGTAATAGTAGTGGTAGTAGTATTGGTAGTGGTAGTAGTAGTAGTGGTAGTAGTAGTGGTAGTAGTAGTAGTAGTAGTGGTAGTAGTAGTAGTAGTGGTAGTAGTAGTAGTACGAGTGGTAGTAGTAGTAGTAGTAGTGGTGGTAGTAGTAGTAGTGGTAGTAGTAGTAGTAGTGGTAGTAGTAGTAATAGTAGTGGTAGTTGTGGTAGTAGTAGTGGTAGTAGTAGCAATAGTAGTGGTAATAGTAGTGGTAGTAGTAATAGTGGTAGTAGTAGTAGTAGTAGCAATAGTAGTGGTAGTAGTAATAGTGGTAGTAGTAGTGGTAGTAGTAGTGGTAGTGGTAGTAGTAGTGGTAGTGGTAGTAGTAGTGGTAGTAGTAGTAATAGTAGTGGTAGTAGTAGTAGTAGTGGTAGTAATAGTAGTAGTAGTAGTGGTGGTAGTAGTAGTGGTAGTAGTAGTAATAGTGGTAGTAATAGTAGTAGTAGTAGTGGTAGTAGTAATAGTAGTGGTAGTAGTAGTAGTAGTAGTAGTAGTAGTAGTGGTAGTAGTAGTAGTAGTGGTAGTAGTAATAGTAGTGGTAGTAGTAGTAGTAGTGGTGGTAGTAGTGGTAATAGTAGTAGTAGTAATAGTAGTGGTAGTAGTAGTAGTAGTAATAGTGGTGGTAATAGTAGTAGTGTTAGTGGTAGTAGTAGTGGTAGTAGTAGTGGTAGTAGTAATAGTAGTGGCAGTAGTGGTAGTACTAGTGGTAGTAGTGGTAGTAGTAGTAATAGTAGTGGTAGTAGTAGTGGTAGTAGTAGTAGTAGCAATAGTAGTGGTAGTAGTAGTAGTAGTGGTAGTGGTAGTAGTAGTAGTGGTAGTAGTAGTAATAGTAGTGGTAGTAGTAGTAGTGGTAGTAGTAGTAGTACGAGTGGTAGTAGTAGTGGTAGTAGTAGTAGTAATAGTAGTGGTAGTAGTAGTGGTAGTAGTAGTAGTGGTAGTAGTGGTAGTGGTAGTAGTAGTAGTAGTGGTAGTAGTAGTAGTACGAGTGGTAGTAGTAGTGGTAGTAGTAATAGTGGTGGTAATAGTAGTAGTAGTGGTGGTAGTAGTAGTAGTATTAGTGGTAGTAGTAGTGGTAGTAGTAGTAGTAGTAGTAGTGGTGGTAGTAGTAGTAGTAATAGTAGTGGTAGTAGTAGTGGTAGTAGTAGTAGTGGTAGTAGTAGTAGTAGTAGTAGTGGTAGTAGTGGTAGTAGTAGTAGTACGAGTGGTAGTAGTAGTGGTAGTAGTTATAGTGGTGGTAATAGTAGTAGTAGTGGTGGTAGTAGTAGTAGTAGTAGTATTAGTAGTAGTGGTAGTAATAGTAGTAGTGGTAGTAGTAGTAGTACGAGTGGTAGTAGTAGTGGTAGTAGTAGTAGTAATAGTAGTGGTAGTAGTAGTAGTGGTAGTAGTAGTAGTAGTGGTAGTAGTAGTAGTAGTGGTGGTAGTAGTAGTGGTGGTAGTAGTAGTGGTAGTAGTAGTAATAGTAGTGGTAGTGGTAGTAGTACGAGTGGTAGTAGTAGTGGTAGTAGTAGTAGTAGTAGTAGTGGTAGTAGTAGTAGTAGTGGTAGTAGTAGTAGTAATAGTAGTAGTAGTAGTGGTGGTAGTAGTAGTGGTAATAGTAGTAGTGGTAGTAGTAGTAGTAGTAATAGTAGTGGTAGTAGTAGTAGTACGAGTGGTGGTGGTAGTAGTAGTAGTAGTGGTGGTAGTAGTAGTGGTAGTAGTAGTAGTAGCAATAGTAGTGGTAGTACTAGTGGTAGTAGTGGTAGTAGTAGTAATAGTAGTGGTAGTAGTGGTAGTAGCGGTAGTAGTAGCAGTAGTGGTAATAGTAGTAGTGGTAGTAGTAGTAAGTGGTAGTAGTAGTAGTAGTGGTAGTAGTAGTAGTGGTAGTAGTGGTAGTAGTAGTCATGGTAGTAGTAGTAGTAGTGGTAGTAGTAGTAGTGGTAGTAGTGGTAGTGGTAGCAGTAGTGGTAGTAGTAGTCGTAGTGGTAGTAGTAGTAGTGGTAGTAGTAGTATTAGTGGTAGTAGTAATAGTAGTGGTAGTAGTGGTAGTAGTAATGGTAGTAGTAGTGGTAGTAGTAGTAGTGGTAGTAGTAGTCATGGTAGTAGTGGTAGTAGTAATAGTGATAGTAGTAGTAGTAGTAGCGGTAGTAGTGGTGGTAGTAGTAGTATTAGTAGTGGTAGTAGTAGTGGTAGTAGTAGTAGTAGTAGTAGTAGTGGTGGTAGTAGTAGTGGTAGTAGTAGTAGTGGTAGTAGTAGTATTAGTGATAGTAGTAATAGTAGTGGTAGTGGTAGTAGTAGTGGTAGTAGTAGTAGTGGTAGTGGTAGTGGTAGTAATAGTGGTAGTGGTAGTAGTAGTAGTGGTAGTGGTAGTAGTAGTAGTAGTGTAGTTACTGATGTTTATGTTTGCATGCAGGCAAGGTTCTGGTCCACTGCACAGTGGGAGTGAGCCGCTCTGCCACGCTGGTTCTGGCCTACTTGATGATCCGACAGAACCTGACGCTGGTGGAGGCCATCAAGACGGTGAAGGACCACCGTGGCGTCACCCCCAACCGCGGCTTCCTGCGCCAGCTCAACGGCCTGGACGGCATCCTGAGGGAGAGTCGCAGGGCGGCGCCGCAAAGCTGAGTCGTCACGGCGGCGCCGGAAGCAGGCCGGCAGAGGTTTACTCACCGCGACAGGATCCAACGTGCCCGCGCTACCAGCTACCAACTGCCTGGATGATGACAGGCTGCAGAGGGCAGTCAGGGCTAACTGCTAATGCTAATGAAAAACTCCTGTTTTATATTCCGATTACCTCAAGCATCGTGTTCGTCACGCACTTTTATGGCGTGTTGTGTGTGCGTTCATCCTAACGTAGAAGCTCAATAGTTTAGCCGGGATGTAAACAAAGAGCCGGATTCGTATAATCAGTGTTAGTAGTTGACAACAAAAACATTCCATGTGATTTTTTTTTTTCATTACTAACACAAGTGGAGTTAGCAAGCCAACTAGCTAGCTGGCTAACAGTGGAATTTAGCATCGAGGTAGCATTAAGACAAGCTAGCTGTCTGAAATTGGAAAATGAGGCAACGTGATGTGTCATTTTGATTGACATACGATGCTAAGCGCTAGCAGACGGTTAGCTTGCATGTTCTTGTCAGTCTCATGACACTGGCTAAACATTTACAAACTAAAGTGTCGATTGTTTTTGTTAGCTGGCCACTTGGGGACCAACACGTGACCTTGTCATGTTCACCCATGTGTTTACTCGTATTAGTATTACAACATTTTCTATCATATTTCTATACACTTCTATTGGAAACTTAAAAAAAACGTTTCTGTGGTTCTGTGCTGTGATTGGCTGTTAGTTTGTACTTTGATTTACAAGTCATTGCCTTTTTATTTTTCTTAAAAAAAAAGTTAGAAATTATTTTTGTATCACTCTCTTTGAGCTTGATGGAGATGTTGATGCCTTAATTTTTGAGTTTTTACACTTTGCTTTGTAAGTTTTTATTGTGAACAATTTGTACAACTGCCTGCTTTTAATAAATGTTCCTAATAATCACAATTACAAAGACTGTGTTACAAGATGATAGTCAAAGGAGGTTTGGTCAAGGAAGAAAACGTTTTTTCCACATATTTTTGTTACTTTTTTCCTTGCTATTGAAAAGGGAGAGCAACAGTGGCCTCTCGTGGAGACATTGGTTTGCAAGCCAATGACTTGACTGTACCAGCAGGGGGCGTTACATGGCAGCGAGATTCTACTTAAGCTCCCCGCAGTCAGCGATGACCACCTTGGCTTTGGGGGTTCCACTCTTGGTTCCTTGCTTCTCGATAATCTTCAGAACGTCCAAGCCGTCCACCACGCTCCCGAACACCACGTGCTTCCCGTTGAGCCTACGCGTGAGGCACAGACGTCAACGTTACGTCACGGCGGTGATGTGTTAATGGCGGCTGGGAGTCTCACCAGTCAGTGGACGCTGTGCAGATGAAGAACTGCGAGCCGTTGGTGTTTGGCCCGGCGTTGGCCATGGACAGGGTTCCCATGCCGCCATGCTTCAGCTGGAAGTTCTCGTCAGCGAACTTTTCTCCGTAGATGGACTTTCCTCCTGTTCCATTGTGGTTGGTGAAGTCTCCGCCCTGAGACGAACAACAGGTGGAGTTTACTTCCTTGCTTCCGTTACCATGCTAGGCTACATGCTAGCGGCGCAAAAATGGAGTTGTGTATTCCATCTTAGCCACTACCGGAGGTCCAGAGCACAAAGGTGTGTGGAAGCCAGATAATTCGTACTTATTTCATATCATGTATATGTCGTACTAAGATTCCCTCCGTGCTATTTTAGCACGTAGCATTTTGTTAGCAGCGAAAGTGAAGTTACTTTTGACGAGTCTTTTGTCTACAGTGAGGCGAGCTATCTTATGTCACAGGACGACATGTTTTGCCCGCTCCAATATGGCGGCTACTTGTTTGACGTCGGACGTCAGAAAGTGCCCGGAAGTGGGACTTCCTCCGTCTGCACAACCTCTCGTGCGGCGTTATGACGCCATCGACATTAAACCGCAGCCCCACTACGAGCACGCAGCTAAATTTAAATAAATAAGACAATACCTGACACATGAAATTGGGAATGATGCGATGAAATGTGGAGCCCTTGTAGCCAAAACCTTTCTCTCCCGTACACAGAGCCCGGAAGTTCTCTGTCCAATCAAAACAAAAACAAGTCTTTGATAAGTAATCTTTTTTGCCATTGAACGATATCATTCTCGGTTATGTTTATTTGTACACACACAGCAATAAGTACCACTTAAAAAACTGAAGTTATTTGCATATGTCGTTTTTTAAAAACGAAACAAAGATAGGCGTGAGGACAAGTTAGTTGTTCAGTCAGCTGGAAGCTTACCTACCAGCAGTCTTTGGTACCACGTCTGCTCGAAGCTGCAAAACAACAAAAAATAAAAAAATAATTCATGCCAAACACATGAAATCTGTCAACATGTTTATGACAGGATGATGCTGACATCGCTAGTTTTCATATTTCATACATTTTATTCAAATTAGCCTAGAACAGACACTTTAGACTTCAATCGTGAATGTAATAAAAATAATTGAGTGCAATTTTACCTCCATCGTGATCCTTCCCGCGCTATCGCCATCAATGGTGATGTCAAAGAAAACCTTTGGCTTTGCCATTTTTGAAGACGCAGATTTTTTATTATTAAAATAGGAAGTCGATGAAACTGTGACGACGTCGTCTGTTTGGGACTATTTATAGCAACGCCTCCTATGACGTCATGGGCTCCGGCGGCCAATCACAGCCACGTCTTCTGACAACACTGGCCAATAACAACAAAGGCTGGGCAGGCTCACGGGGGAAGATGTGACGCTTGATCACCGTAAGACTGACAGGCCGCCCAGGCGGAGCTAGGAAGAGTACGCCCTGCAAAGCTGCAACTGTGTAACACGCGGGTTTTAAATGCGCTTCAATCAACTGTACACTCAATAACTGTCAATATTTTGACCTTATTTCTCATCTTAATTCATCTGGTGTTCAGTGACGTGTGTCAGTTCAAATGAAGCAAACCCCTAGAAACAACATAACATGTCCTTTCAAATAATAAAGTGGTTTTTAATTCTCGTTTTAAGTTCCAGCAAATGAATGAAGAAACTGTAGGTACAATGATACTTATGATTACAAAATAAATAGAAAACGATGGCAATTCAAAATGTGTTACAAAATATGTGCAATAGTTTACATTTTAAAAACACCTTTTCTAGCAAATTTGCTGTGAAAGTCATTTTCCAAATGAAACATCGTGTTGCTCAACATTTTCTTTTTGGACCTCAGAGTCTCTCTTAGAAAAGGTGGAATCATTTGCACGCTCTTGAAAAAGTCAAAACATACCAAGTACGCGGATGAACATGTGGCGGCACAACGAACATGAACGTTCTCCAATGACAACATGAACATACGCGCACATCATGGCCGCTGCTAGGCAGCTTTGAGGTTGACGGGAATGTGGGAGGTGTCACAGTGGTTTCATTTTCCAGGTGGCCCCGCCCACATGACCTCAAATATGGCACTCAGCAAAACAACCAACCAGACAAAAGATTTTCAACATGAAGGTGACGTGTTTGTTTGTGTTTTTTTTTTTTTTTACTCTTCATCTTCCTCGCCATTGTGGACGTGTCTGATCAACCCATGAAGACACAGTCGGCATGGCCGCCGTGGTGCACGTTCATGATATGGGCGAGGCCAGACGAGGTGAAAGGTCGTCAGTTGTTCTCAAAGAGAGACAGCAGGTCATCGCTGCTGTTGCTGGGCAGGTCGGGGGGGCCAAGGTAGGACAGCAGCTCATCAGGGTTGGTCAGCTCGGGCAGAAGCTGGAGGACATGAAAAATGTTTAAAAAAAAAAAAAAAAAAGCTTGCTGTTGGCGTGATAGTTCTTCAAAGAGCACTCACATCTAGCGAATGATCCGCTGCCTCTCCGGCTGCACCCAGGCTGAAGGAGCCCTCGGCGTGCAGCCGGGCACTGTGGGCAGTGGCGGTGCTCCTCTGCGGCAGTGGGCTGCCAGCCTCACTGAGGCTCTGGTTGGCGTGCTGCGGGAGCAGGGAACCATGGGAGGGATCCATGCGGCCGGGATGTGCGGCCTGCTGAGACATGGAAGACATTTGTGGATGATGTGCGGCGTCTACTTGAGGGCGCTGCCAGCATGTGACAGTTGGCGAGCAGCTGCACATGGCAACAAGTCAACATGTGCAAGCTTCATTAAAAGCTCGAAGCTGCGCTAACAAGGCAGCAGGCAGAGACAGTCAAGACGTTTTGATGCTCGAGCAAAGTCCTCCACTCAGCGTGTGCATGCGTGCGCGTTGACTGGCCTTCGTCAGCATATGAGACTTTAAAATGTGCAGAGAAAGCAAGTTGAAAATGGTGTGTTTAAGAGTAGCTAGGAGCGTACAACACGCACATGCACACGTTACGCAACGTCTGCTCTTTGATGGCCACTGAGGCGTCAAGGAGGACGTCCTGCCTGATGCTCACTGGGGTGTCCTGAGGGCACATCATCATGATCATCATCATCGTTTACACAAGAGCGGTTCTGACCTGGTCGGGCTGGTAGGCCAGAGGAGGTCCAGAAGGAGGATATTCTCCAAGGGTTGGCGTCCCGGGAGTGTTTGGGAATTCCGTGAATCCCGATTGGCTGGCGAAGCCTCGACTCCCTGCAGGGTAAAAACGATGAAGTTCCAGGTCACTGAGCATGAAAAGTCACTTCTTCTATTGACATGTCTGTGAAGGGGGCGGAGCCAATCCATCCTCTCATGTCCATCTGACATGATTGACATCTCGCATTCATGTTCAACAAAAGGCGTCGTCATGGTAACACCTCCTCCTCCTCTTACCAGGTCTGTTGTAGTCCGGGCTGCTCCTGCCCCCTGCTGGTCCACCCGGGTACGGTGAGGCCGGCGGGCCCAGAGAGGCGATCATCTCCATCACGTTGGGCAGCACCATGTGACTCGGGCTGACGGTGCGGCAGCGTTTCAGTGCCGGCCCGTCAGGTTCCTCCTTGACATGCAGGTCGGGTTTGACCGGCACCGGCCGCCAGCCGCAAAGTGGGTCGATGGTGATCTCCTCGTAGTCAGAACTGACGAGAAGACGAGATCCAGTAAGCGGAGAGCAAAGCAAGAATTGTGCGGCATGGCTTGGACTTACTTCTGGATGTAGACCAGAATCCCCAGCATGTACTGGTCCACTTCCAGGCCTTCCAGCAGAGCCGTCTTACTGTAACGAGAGCAGCACACATCGTACACACGCACGCCACCAGGGCTCGACATGGTGAGCGGGGCACCTACTTGCAGACGGGACACCGCCACGTTCCTCGTTCGCAGTTCAGCTGCAAGTACGACTCCAAGTCGAAACACTGCAACGCCAAGGACAGCGCTGTTAGCGTGCGCGGACGTGTATGGCGAGCGTGTGCAGGGGCTGACCTGTATGTGGCGGCAGTCGTGACCTCTGGCCGGCAGCTGGATCCGCCGGAACGTGATGGGACATTTCAGGGAGACTTTGATGGCCGTTTGCTCCACGCCGTCCTCACCGTTTAACCCGGGGGTCCCGGGGATGGTTCCGCTGCTGAAGTTCCTCTTGACTGAAAGACACCATCATCATCATCATCATGCTACCTGGTCTTGATGTCATTAAAAGCCATTTCTCATTTCACTGCAGTCCAGCAGGGGGCAGAACATGAAAGTACTACTGAGGTAAACAAAATGGTGTCACAGGAGGATCGTGCACGTTCACACGTTCCTACGTTATGTACAACATGAGCAACACAAGTCATGAGCCAATCAAAGAGTGTGGTGGGAGTGTGAGGTCTCACTCTTGGTGATGCAGTGCTCGGCGGGTAACAGCCGCTTCTTCATGAGGCCTTGCAGCACCGACCTGACGGAGGGTCGGTGGACCAGCTGCAACACGAACAGGTGCGACTGCAAAGAGAACACAGTTAGCCACGCCCCTCGCCCTCCGTCCCCTCGTCGTGTGGCGGTGCAACTCACGCAGCAGCAGGCGGTGACGGTGATCTGGACCGTGTTGCGTCCCGGTTGGCAGACTTGTTTGAGGTACAGGGGCTTGTGGGAGGTCTTGTTGTCGCCTCGCTCGATGGACAGCGGCGTGGCGTTGACGCTCACCTGCACAGACGCGGGCCAGTTGGTGTTCATCTGGCGGTCCTCGTGGTGATAACACTTGAACTGCAGCTCCAGGTCTGGCCTGGGGGGGGGGGGACACGACACAGCACGGCGCTCAGACAGAATGTCATGGTGGCGGTGGTCAGAAGAAGCAGCTCGTCCCACCTCATCATGAGCGTTTTGTAGACGGAGTCTTTGAGCTGGAAGGCGTGGTTACTGACGGCCAAGTTGTGTTCTAGCCTGAACGGCTCCAGGACCACGCCATCCCGCACCGGGAAGGTCAGGCGAAGGTCATCACTGGGGTTACCTTGAGGAGGAGCAAAGGTCAGATTCTTCTTCCATGAAGCCGTCAGCTTGGCGGCATCTCACCTGTAGCGGGTTGGGGCCCGCCCATGTTGCTTTTGACGTCCGGGGGCAGGTAGGGGGGTTTGGTGTCCTGGCCCGGGGACATGTAGGGCGGCATGGACGTCCCAGGAGTCATGGGGGGCGTGGGGTTCCCGCCCATGGGTGAGCTGGGATACACGGGCATCCCTCCGCCCCGCCCCGGCTGAGAGGCGGAGACAAAAGCGGATGTTCATCAACACTTTTAACATGAGGACTGGACAGTCGTCATGATGACGGGTCTTACCCCGCTGGCCGCCGCCTGCGTGAAGGCGTTATATCCTCCCGGGCCTCCAGGGGCCAGGCTGCTCTGCCCGTTAAACGCTTCCGACTGAAGAACGCAAACATGAATCATGAGATGTCAGTCATCAGAACGGGCGTGGCCTCTCACATCCGCTCACCTTGTAATACTGGGGGGGGTTGGGCTGGCCGGCACCAGTCGGGAACTGAGCCGGGTTGTGCGATCCAGACCCGTACTGGCTGATGGGCGGCATGCGGCTGGGGGGGTAGGAGGGGGAGGGGGCGCATCGCTGCTGCGGGCCAGGGGGGTACTGCAGAGGTTGCTGAGGGTACGACGACATCCCGGCAGGAGCAAAGTGCTGCGTGGGAAAACTCTGCAAAGATGGAAGATGAAAGATGTACATCAGTGTATATTAGGGAAGTCCAATACTGGCTTTTTTGCCGATAACAGATATGCCGATATTGTCCAACTCTCATTTCCCATTCCCATATCACCCGATACAGATATGTTTACCATCACGTCTCCTGTCGTGGAATTAACACACAATATTGTCCTAGACATTTCTCTTGGAGGTTAAAGTATCTACCTACCATGAGGATGCCGTAGCCACTTAGCTACCGCTAAAGAGTTGTCGCTTGTTGTTGAGTTGAGAGTAAACCGATTGGTGCCACCTCCCTCCACTCCTGACTCGCATCTTCACATTTGGTGACCCTCAACGTGGGTAAAAATGCCGACTGACAACAGAAACAACGAGACCGTGTACAAGCTAACGAGTTAGCTAACGTCGGTGCTCTCTGCACCGGCACACCCACGCCCGTGGTTTCAACACATGCAGGCCAGTTTCGACTGCGAGGAACAACGCAGGACGTGACCAAGTAGTTCTGCGTATTGACGCGGCTAGAAGTACGGGAGCCCATTAGGCCTATACTGTATATACACAGCAGTTTTTTATTATCGGTTTTCATTATAGGGAAAATCCTGATACCAATAACAACCGATATTACGTTTTTATGCCAATCTCGGGCCGATATTATCGGACATCCCCAATATATACAGTTTTTTTCCAGTTATATATTGCAATTCAAGTGATTCAAGTCCAATGAATAGCTTGAAATGGCACAAAAGGTAAGTGGTAAAGTGCCAGAGGTTAAAAAAAAGAAAGAAAGAAAGAAAGAAAAGAAAAGGTAAGATTACCCAAAACTGAAAAATAAAAGTGATACTGTTTCAGGGACTACAAAATGGGTCAACAGTTTAAAGCTGTTGTGCAGAAATGGAGGTTGATCAAGCCTTGGCAGTTGGTGCAACTTATTCCTACAGGTGTGCTTACTACCTCCTCTGTCTGCATAAGAACAGTGTTGGCAACACACTGTGGTACTACGTATACCCTTGTGAGCATCAGTTGAACAGCGCTGTACTGGACAAAGTAATTTGTTGCTACAAAAATGGCAAGAAAAAAGGGAATTAACAATCTTAACATTTAAATGTTGAGATTGTTAATTCTTGTTAATAAATTGTTAATAAATGTTAAGAAGACTGTGAAGAAATCAGCCCAGATTTTGCAGGGCATGAATGTTTTAACCCTGGAGAACCCACAGGGTTAAATTTGGCTCCTATAAATTCTGCTACTCAAATAACAAAGATTTTTTTTATTTTATTTATTTATTTATTTTTTTTTTTACAAATTTAACTTCAAAAGTCCAGAGTGCCACTTCTGACCCCTGCATGGGGCCATCTAGTGGATGAGTATTGCACTTACATGAGCCAGAGTGGTGGTGACAAGATGGCTGGCAACATGCTGTTTTGTTCAGTCCAAACAAAACCATCTTTTCAGCAAACCATCAAATGTTAAAATTGTGGGGGTTTTTTGTTAATCTATTTCATATCATGTTGCAGAATGCCTAGGAGTATGTTTTATATATATATTTTGATAAATTAGCAACTCTGAGCTAGTTCAAAAAACAATGGGTCAAAAATGACACTTTGGGTGTATGGGGTAAAAAATGTCAGCCACATTGGTTCTGGTGACTTGAAAGTGAGGGTGGTGAATCTTCTGCCCAAGAAAGTGACTCGCCTAATGACTCGTCCAATGGTGAAGATTTGCAATGTACAGAGAGTGCAAGCCCACAGTTAGACCCTAATTGTGCCACAAAAACTTACAGGTGGCAAAAGAAAGTCTTTGAGTTACCTGACGTGAGTTTTCAAGGACAACAAGTTGAGTCATACCAGGATGCCACAACAGACACACCACTGGTTCACTTTCGCCGCTTTGTTTCCCTTGATATGTTGGAAAATATTGTAGAACATACTAATCAGCACAGTGTTCAAAAACACGGGAAATGTGTAAACACTTCAGTAAAGGAGATAGAACAAGTTCTTGGAATGTACCTCAGGATGGGATTAGTTCAAATGTCTGGAGTACGTCAGTACTGGGAAAGTGAAGTTCGTTATGGGCCTGTGGCAGACATAATGAGTCGTAACCGATTCAACCAGCTACTCTCTGTCATCCACTTTGTAGACAATGAAATGGCCAATGAAGTAAAAATGGATCGACTTTGGAAACTGAGACCATTTTTGGATTCTTTTCGTAGACAATGTCTGACAATTGCTCCTCGACAAAAACAATCCATTGATGAGATGATGGTGCCGTACAAAGGTAAATTTGGTGGCATAAGGTAATATATCAAAGGAAAGCCACATCCCTGGGGATTCAAAGTGTGGGCGCGCTGTTGTGTCACTGGCCTCCTGCACGACTTTGACATATATCAAGGAAAAGATGGTGGCAATGGACAAAAAGGGCCAAAAAAGAGTCAGTTGGGAGTTGGTGGAGACATTGTAGTGAAGTTATGCAAATCGCTTGCAGAGAAAGTAAATTTCCTGATTTTTGCTGACAATTTCTTGTCAATAGTTTACTGACAGTTTTTGTTATTTTGATTTTTCAAAATGATACCCCTAAATCCCAAAGGGTCTAATTTCGCCCTAATTCTAAATTAGGTAATAAAGGGTTAAAATTGAAAAAACATATTTTGGTGTTCAGTGAACTTATAGCAGTCATTTAATGTATAATTCATAATTTTCCAAAGAAGAAAAGGGTTCTTGGGTTCTCCAGGGTTAAACTGAGTGTCACACACTAATCATCTACTAAAGTCAAATCACCTGCACAGGCTTCCCCAGGTGTCATTAAATTGCTTCAGTTTGGTTCAATTGTCTCAGTTGGGTTCAATATGGGGAAGACTGCAGACATGACAACTGGCCAGAAGACCATCATTGATACCCTCCATAGGATGGGTAAGCCACAAAAGTTCATAGCTAAGGAGGCTGGTTGTTCACAGAGTGCTGTGTCCAAGCATATCAATGGAAAGTCTAGAGGAAGGGCAAAATGTGGCAGGAGAAGATGCACCAGCCAAAGAGATGACCGTGGGCTTCAGCGGATTATCAAACAGGGAAGATTCAAGAATCTGGCAGAGATCCAGAAAGAGTGGAATGAGGCGGGAGTCACAGCTTCAAAAACCACCACATTCAGACGCATCCAGGAGATGGGCTACAACTGTGGGGTTCCTCGGGTCAAGCCACTTCTGAACCTGAGCCAACGTAGGAAGCGTCTCCACTGGGCCAAGGAGAAGAAGGACTGGACTGTTGGCCAGTGGTCCAAGGTCCTCTTTTCCCATGAAAGTAAAGTGTGCCTTTCATTTGGGAATCAAGGTCCAAGGGTTTGGAGGAAGACGGGTGAGGAACAGAACCCAAGCTGCCTGAGGTCCAGTGTGAAATATCCACAGTCCGTCATGATTTGGGGTGCAATGTCCGGTGCAGGTGTTGGTAAACTCTGCTTTCTTAAATCCAAAGTCACCGCAACAGTCTACCAGAATGTTTTAGAGGACTTCATGATTCCTTCTGCTGAGGATCTGTATGGAGATGCAGATTTCATCTTCCAGCAGGACCTGGCCCCTGCCCATACCGCCAGAAGCACCAAAACCTGGTTTGATGCCCATGCCATCACAGTGCTTGACTGGCCAGCCAACTCAGCGGACCTAAACCCCATTGAGAATCTATGGGGTATTCTCAAGAGGAACATGAGGGGCACCAGACCCAACAACAAAGAAGAGCTGACAGCAAGCATCAAGGAAATCTGGGCTTCCATAACTCCCAGGCGATGCCACAGGCTGATTGCTTCAATGCCACGTGGCATCGAGGCAGTGATTAAGGCAAAGGGATTCCCAACCAAGTATTGAAGATTGACATATCGTTTTGAAAGTACCATATTTTGATTGATTTGATGTGATCCTAATTTCTTTCTTTTTTTTCCTGCAAAAACTGAGAAGTAAATGGTGATTTCTTCACAGTATTCTAATTTTTTGAATTCCTGTTTTCGTGGGTTTAATGAGCTGGAAGCCCAAATTACGTAAAAATAAACAAATACTTGAAATCGTTTAAATTGTGGGCCCTGAATCTATAATCTATGAAAGTTTTACTTTTTGAATGGAATTATGGAAATTAAACAACTTTTCCATGACATTCTAATTTTTTGGAAAGGGTCTGTGTGTGTGTGTGTGTGTGTGTGTGTGTGTGTGTGTATATATATATATATATATATATATATATATATATATATATATATATATAATTAACATTTTTCAAATAATAATAATATATGAATAAATGAATAATATAGAGTATGTATATAATAAACTAATAATAGACTTTAAGGGCACAAAAGGTCATCGTGATGGTGGACAGGGAGTAAAGGTCAGAGGTCATTTAGGGTGAAGCTATCACTGACCTCAGAGTGGAAGGTGCGTTTGAGGCCTTGTGGCGCGCCAGGATATCCTCCGTGCATCTTCTGTGTCGGGCCAGGGTGGGGGGGATACAAGCCCCCACTGGAGGGTGGTTGTGGTCCGGGCCTGGCAGGGATCATCCCACCTGGGTTCATCCCTGGGGGCCCGCGAGGGCCTGAATGAGACAGGAACTGGGTGCTGTAAGCAGAGGCTCCGCCCATCTGTCAGGAACAGGAAGTGAGGCATTTAAAAAGGTGGAAGGTCATGAGACTGCAGCGCTGCCCTTTGGTGGCCGTTTAGTTACCTGACTGTAGTTGAGCTCCTGGTTCTGCTTCTCTTGGATCGCTGCAACCGTCGCCGTGGCAGTGGCCGTCGCCGTGGCGGCGGCCACGGCGGCAGCAGCTGCAGTCGTGAAGTCTGAGGGGGGGCGGACCCCCAGGCCACCACCGTTGCCAGAGTAACTGAGGGAGGGGGAGAAAAGGAGACTTGGTGATCCTGATGGAGCCACGCTAGCTTTAACGACCAGTGAAGAGCAATTTCACATAAACGCCTCAATAATATTAATGTTTTTAGCTCCGCCTTCCTCGCCACGGTCTCTCAGCTGAGACATCGTGTCGTCCCTTTCGAAATCACATTACGTGATGAAGTCACATACCTGCCGCCGTACGCTGAGGGGGTGTTGTACGCCGCATTGGAGCGTCCGTACATGACCGGCTGGCCGTAACCTTTAGACATGGCGTCGCCGTATGCCTGCTGGCCCATGAACTGGGGACCCATGGTGCCGGCCATACCAGGGCCGCCGCCCGGCATCATGTGACCACCCGTGCTCTCGCCGGGACCCATGGGTGCTCCTATGACCTGCACACCAAACAGCAGTCAGGAGAGACGGACGAGAGATGGATGTCTTTACTGTTACAACATTTATACAAGGTGTCCTGACATAGCCATATATTATACAATTATTGAAATATAATTTTTTTTCTGTAGAACTAAATACATTTTAATATATTAATTTGACTATTTTTATTCATATTAGATATTTGTTTTTATTATTTATTATGCTTAAATTAATTCAAAAAAATAAATACATTTTTTAAATAATTAAATAAAAATCATGTAAAATTTAAATCATAATTAAATTGAATTACTTAAATAAAAAGCATGTATTCTTTATGCATATAACATGTTCAAACTTTAGGGACACCCTGTGCAGTATAACATCAGAACTCTGCTGCCCCCTATTGTTTGAAGAGTAATAGAAATGACAGTGCTGTAGTGGTAAATGCTAATAATGATAGTGATAATAATACCAGTGTGCTTTTGAGCAGGTGTCATGTGTGTCACATGTTACCTGACTGTGCGTGGGATTGGTCACGCCCCACACGGTGGTTACCACAGAGAGAGATCCCGCGTGCTGATTGGTTCCTGGTTGCCAGGAGACTGGCTCATTTAGGAAGGCGCCGTCACCGCTGCGGAAGGGAGATGAGGAGGGAGGCGTTACGATGAGACGCTTCACACCAGCTCTAATCGTCACTTACAGCAACGTGCGCGCACGCGCACGCACGCACACACACACACACACACACACACACAACTCCACGTCCTCATTAAAGATAAAGTGCAATTAGCCGCTTGTTAGGACTCATTTGTTGTGTGACACAGAAGGAGGGGAGATGAAGGTCACACACTTCCTGCTTACAAGATGGACACCTTGGAGGACACATATCACTGAAAATCAACATCTTAGCAGCTAAATGCTAAGCTACACCCACCAGCTATTAGACACCAGTGTTAGGTCTTGTACGTGTGTGCGTGTGCGTGTGTACCTTTGTGGCCTGGGAGGCAGGGCTCGTTTCATGGAGTTGAGAGGTTTCATCGGGGGGACATGGGGCTGCTCAGGGAGCCCCCCCCTGAAAGACAAAGAAGAAGCTCGCTCATGCTGTCACGGTCACCATGGCGGCCGCCAACGTGCGCACGGCGCTCTCATGTGTGCGGACATGACGAGCGCTCGCTTCTCAGCCTCACGGGGGGGAACTAAATTTAGCTTGTTGATTACAAAAGGAATTGAAGTGTTTGTACAACACACTCTCGCTAATATGTCCTTTTCACCCCACAGGGCCAAAGTACCTGAGCTCTCAGCCAATCAGCAGACACCACAACTTCCTGCCTACACCATTACTGTCTCAATATGCACACTTGCGTACTTACACTTTGTATTTTCAGTGCATTCACACTGAGAAGTGCGTTAAAATGCAGTACACTGTCAGTACACTTAGCGATGGACTCTAAGAAGGTAAATATTGCTATAGCGTTATTTTAAGTAAGTGTAGAATGACAACAATGGATTTGTAACAGCGCTACACTGTCAAAACTCACAAGTACACGGTATGCACAGTACACTTACTCCAGTGTACCCATGCAAGTATTCCATTTACAAACAGCCAACGCCAATAGTGACCTCTGACCTTTGCTTTTACATTCCCAAAAGTGGACTATTCAGTGAATGCACGCAGAGGTCACAATGTTAGGTACTGACAGTGTGATGGTGTGATGTGCTTATTAACATACAGTAACAAAATAAGTACAATACAAGACGCAAAAATACCACAAATGTTCCACGGCCTGCACTTTGGTCACCCCCGTTCTCATCATGGAATTTTCCTAAAAGTGGAGGCGGAAGAAGAGCTTGTCATAATATGAACATGTTCCTCTGAAAATGACTGACTCCATCTCTTATCTTATGGGAGTTCATAACCTTTAAACCAACTTTCAACATCCGTACTTCATACATCAACGCTATGAAACACTTCCACCTACTGACAAAGTGTCACTTTTAAAGTTGACAGGCAATGAGGGTGTAATAATTCTCCTGGCCAGCAGGGGGCGATGAGTTTTCACAGTCAAAAATGAGGACTAAACATCAACTAGTGAGCGGAGACTAATAAATACAAATAAAGATATTAAACGTGATTTATTTACTTGTCGTGATGTCACCACTAAGGCACTTGCTAGGACACGAGACATGAAGGACACCAGGTAAAGACAACAGGTAGGCAAGGACACCAGGTACGGACAGCAACGAGTGGAGAAGCCTTGATGGTCCACACAAAGGAACATGAGGAACGTCCTGGAAGCTTCATGGAACGTTCTACAGGTGCTGCTGGCGCTCGCTCGCTCACAACACAGACACAAAGATGCTACACGCGTACTTCCCCACCCTGCACACGACCACACCGACCCGTTCGAAAACGAAAACGTGCATGAGAGCGTTACCTGTGTCAACGTGTGCACGCGCAGCGGCTGCAGTCAGCGTCGACGCGCACGCACCTGCTCCCTTTCCCGCCAACAACAGAACAAAGCACCGAGCGGCGTGTGCACGCGGCCCGGCCCCTTCGCGTAAGCAAGCAAGCCACTAGCACCCGCCTACCTGCCTGCCGCCGCGCGTGCGTGCGTCCTCGCGACCGCGTTTGCTATTTGAGCGCGTGCTCGCGACAGGAGCTGCTGTGGCGTGCTCGCGAAACATTCCCACGGAGCTTACCTGTCCGTGCGCGTCCACGCTGAGTTCCAGTCCAGTCGCCTCGGCTAGTGAGGCTTAGCTTAGCTTAGTTTAGCTTAGCTTAGCATCCCCAGCTAGCTAGCGAGGCGCTGTCGCAGTGTGCTAACTAGCTAACAGTGACTAGCTGCCAACTTTCAGTGCTAGCGCTCTCTCGTTGGCGCTCATTGTGTCCACACGGAGGAGCCAGGCAGCCTTTTAACTTTCAAATCCGCGCCACACTTCCGGCCCGGGCCATGTTTAGTCAGGCTAACTCTGCGAGCCAGTTAGAGGCTCGTTGAGGACATGAAGAAGCTCACTGAGCCAAGGCGTCCATTGCACAATGACAGCCTACATGTATTCGTTACGTCACCACATAGTCCCCGCCCCTTCTCCTGAGAGTCATACAGCAGGGAGGGAACACGGGTGCGTCACGTGACGACGACGTCAGCGGGACACCATCAGGTAGGATGCGTGAGTTTGGCGTGCGCGTCACCGCCATTAGGCTGAGGTGACAAGATAAAAAATAATAAACGAAGCATTCGTACTTCTTTCTATATATGACAGTGAGACATCCTCTTTACACAAGGTAGTCTTTATTATCTTTCGTTAGTGTGAAAAATGTGTAAATAATGTGTCTGTTAGAAAGTGTTCTCTAGTCGTGCGAGCGTACGTGCGCGTGTGTGTGTGTGTGTGCAAAGTGGTCACACAAAAAACAAGCTGCTGGTGTTTTTCAGACCTCGGTTGCCCTGGAAACAGGTGCAGAGATTTCTTATTTCTTCATTTCTCTCCACACTATCCATATCCTCCCCCCACGACCTGCCGCATAGTAGCCTCACACACACACACACACACACTCTGCGACCTACTGCAGTCATTTGCCAATGTCACACAAGTCACTTCCACACCAGTGGGGGCAGGCCTGGGGGGGCGCTGATAGGGGGGGTATTGGACTTGTTGGGCTGAACCAACTGGAGAGGAAGGGGAAGGGGGGCAGATTTGGGGATGAGTTGAAATGTTTGTCACATCAAAGTCACCATGTTCACACACACACACATCTGTGTACACGCCTCGAGCCTGCCGGTTTCCACGGAGACCACCATCGCACACGCCTGCCTTCTTTGTGTTGTGCTTCGTGTGTGTGTGCGCGCATTCCACTGGAGCGATTTGTGTTTGGCAAGAGTCGCAACATTCCAGGGAAACGTCTGACCTAGAATAACACGCAGCGCGGCTCATGGGGAGGGGGTGGCGCTTTTTTATTGGGTGGAGGGGAGACCAAGGGATGATGGGGGAGGGGAATAAAGGGAGTGGGAGGGAGCGACAGAGGGAAGGAGAACGGGAGCAATGGAGGGAGTAGGAGGTTAGGAAGTGAGCATAGGACAGAAAGGGATAAAGTGAGGGAACACAACAAGACAAAAAATGTTGGTATCAGTATAAAGGAAAGCGGTAATATTCATTTCTATTAAAATACTCCTATGACCATAAACATAATACCACAAGACACCTAGTCAGCATGTGTATGGTCATGTAGTATACTACGTAGTATAATAGTAGTACCTGCTTTGTCTCTTTTACTGTCTTGCTTCACTGATGAGGCTTCCAGGGACGCTGGGACATTTTTCTACAGTCAAACAAAATGTCTGGATGGATCATATTTAAAGTTGATCATCATGTTAAATATGCCAAATAAACAATATATTATTATCATTCTGAATATTTATGGTAACTATTACAAATAAGCATATACTCTATTATATTAAATATACATGTATAATACATTCCCATTCTGATTTACCTGCTGCTTCCTTGCTTGGTCTGGCTCGATGCTGCTCCCTGGTGTTTGAAGGTCAAACTACATCACTCTCTCGCCCATTCCTTCTCGAACATCAAATGGTTGATTTTGGGTGACATGTCCGTTCCTCCAGAGGTCAAAGGTGAGGTTGGTGTTTATTAGGTGATGAAAATAAACAAGCACATCTTACACTCATACATTGTCTTTTTGTTGTTTTTTTTATGACGAGCGGCACACATTCTCGCTGGTTGACCTTTGAACCCGCTGACACCAAGTCAGCATTCTAGCTAGAGGTCACGGGAGGGCATGCTGTTGGCGTGGATGTTCCGTTTCATGACATCGTCAAAGTGGCAAACAACAATAAAACATTTTTAAAAACATTCCTTTCACTCCTAAAAACTCCCCTGATCAAATGTGTAACAAGCTACACCCAGTAACTAGTAGTAGTACTTCATATTACCTGAGCTAGCTAGCTGCTAGTTACTGCTACATGTTGATCTAGTTACTGGTACTAGTAATTACTTGTACTTGATTACTCTTTTTGCTCAGACAGTACTTGTTGAGTTATGACATTCAAAAAGTACATTTGTTTATGTTCTCCCTGAGGTTTCCATGGTAACGCTCTTTACTCCCACTTAAGTTCCTCTTCACACGTTGACAGCCGTGCTGCCTTGGAGGACATCAGTCTGGTCTCTGATTGCCCTGAGGTCGCTACAAGTCATTTATGAGTCTTTAGAGGTCGTTAGTAGTTGTTTCCTGCGAAGGCGTCCATGTCAAAGGCTGTGTTGAGTAGACGCTGCAGCTCCATCAGGTGTGTGTGTTTGTTTCCTGTGGCTGGAGCGGCGGCAGGCCCGCGACCGGCATACCTGTCTCACACATACACACACACAGAGTTATGTGTGTGTGTATGTTGTTGTGTAGCCAATCACAGCAGTGCTCACTCACCAGACTGGGCGGGTGTGGCCGACAGTGGTCTGGAGGCGGGGCTTGACGTAGTCATAGTAACCCTGATTCTTGTGCTCTTCCTGACACCAAACCACGTCCGCGTTGGCGTAGCGCTCCGTTTCCGCCTTCACCAGGTCGAAGGGGAACGGCGACAGCTGCAGCGAGCAGACGTACATTTTAGAAGTCAGCGTAAACGTGTCCACCATCACCCTGGCACTACCTGCTCCACGCGGACCAGCGCCACAGCGGTGTCCATGGCTCGGTTCTTGCGCTCGCGTTCCAGATCGTAGTAGATCTTTCCGCTGCAGAAAATAAGTCTCTTCACGTTGGGAGGTTGGGCGGCCGGCGGACCTTCATCCGGGATCACGCGCCTGAAGTGTGTGCCTGCAGGATGGAGCACGTGCACGCGTGAGTGAGCTCGCATCGCAAGAAGTCCTTCCAGCTGTGCTCACCTGGTAGCATGTGGTCGAAACTGGACCTGGCGTCAGGGTGGCGCAGCAGCGACTTTGGAGTGAACACGATCAGCTGTGGCAAGAGACGGGAGAGCTGAGCCACACCGACATTCAGGTGCGACATGTTTGCGTGTGGGTGGAGCCACTTACCGGCTTCCTGAAGGGCAGCAGGATCTGGCGGCGGAGAACGTGGAAGTAGTTTGCGGGGGTGGAGCAGTTGACCACCATCCAGTTGCAGTGGTATAGCTGCCGCATGGCAAAGTCCTCACGCACGTTCTGACAGACGGGCAGCATGAAGGTGAGAGTGTGGACGAGACAAGATGGCGGACACAAACTCACCGGGAACACGTCTTGGTCGTCATTGCACATCTGGAGGAATCTTTCTGGGCGGGCGGACGAGTGTTCAGGGCCCTAAACAACAATGACTCACATAAGAAATCAATCAAGACACAGCAGCTCTACTTTAGCGCCTTTTCGACTTCTAGCGGTGATATGGCTCCCCCTGCTGGTGGACAAATAGATTGCAACATTGTGATGACATCATGCTTGATGTATTTACTGTATGTAATTGATGTTTGATTTTGCGGTCAAACACACTAAACAGGAGAGCAAATAAAAAGGTACCATCCCCTCCATGCCGTGCGGTAGCAGCAACACGATGCCATTCTGTCTGAACCACTTGGCCTGACCCGAGCTGATGAACTGGTCGATGATGCACTGAGCTGTGTTATGGAAGTCTCCAAACTGGGCCTCCCACAGAACCAGAGCGTTGGGACTGGCCATGGCGAACCCTAACTCAAAGCCTGCAAGACATTGTTATGAATCATCACTGGCCACTTGAAACACAGCAAGATGTAAGAAGTCCCTATGATTACTGTAATGATGGTAAGAAACACAATAAGAAGTCCCTATATTTACCATAATGACGGTAAGAAACAGTAAGAAGTCCCTACGATTACCATGTCAATAAAAAACAGTAACAAGTCCGTATGATTACCATAATGATGGTAAGAAGTCCCTATGATTACCATAATGACGGTAAGAAGTCCCTGTGATTACCATAATGATGGTAAGAACCAATACAAAGTCCGTATGATTACCATGACAATAATCAACACAGTAAGAAGTTCCTATGATTACCATAATGTTGGTAAGAAGCACAATAAAAAGTAAGAAGTCCCTGTGATTACTGTAATGACGGTAAGAAACACAATAAGAAGTCCTTATGATTACTGTAGTGAGGGCAAGAAACACAGTAAGAAGTCTCTATGATTACCGTAGTGACGGTAAGAAACAGTAAGAAGTCACTGTGATTACCATAATGACAGGAAGAAACATAAGTTCCTATGATTACCATAATGAGGGTAAGAAGCTGTAAGAAGTCCCTATGATTACGGTAATGACAGTAAGAAAACCGTAAGAAGTCCTTATGATTACCATAATGATGGTAAGAAACAGTAAGATGTCCCTATGATTACTATAATGATGGTAAGAAACTGTAAGAAGTCCCTACGATTACGGTAATGACAGTAAGAAACAGTAAGAAGTCCCTATGATGACCATAATGATGGTAAGAAAACGTAAGAGGTCCCTATGATTACCATAATGATGATAAGAAACCGTAAGAGGTCCCTATGATTACTGTAGTGACGGTAAGAAACACAGTAAGACGTTCCTATGACGACCATAATGACCAGTCTCGTCACTGGAAAGCACAGAAGTTGGAGAAAGCGATGGAATTATTTTGATTGGTCCTTTGGAAATAGACGCAGCTTGAGTGTCCTCCTCACCCAGGACGCCGTACTCAGACAGCGAGCTGTTGCAGACGGTGTAGGTGGCTTGGTCGGGGGAGATGTGGTTCATGGGGACGCACGTCTTCTTGTCCACATTTTGGTCGTGGAGGACATGATGTCGATGGCTGCGGACGGTACGAGTGAGAGGGTGACCGCGGGACAGCTTGTAGTTTGTGCTGCGTCTACCTGAAGGTGCCTCGCTCCACGTCCTGGCCACTGAGACGGACGTGGACGCCTTGTTGGAGCAGAGAGCCCAACGCCATGTATTCACCCAGCGCCCAGTCGCACGCTCGCTTCCTCAACATGTCCGCTCGCGCCTTCAGGACGCGACTCAGCCCTGAAACATGACAAGACTCCAAGGTTAAAGAGGACACGTGAGCCACGTGACAGCAAGGAGGACGCACCCGTGTGGACGGTGAAGTCTTCCACGGGGACGGAGGCCGCCACCATTCCAATATGGGCCAGCTGCTCTTCACTCAGGCCCGTGGATGGACAGCTCATCATTTTAGGACGCCCGTCTGCTGTGAAGAAACCTACCCAGACATCAAACCATCCCATCAACAATGTCCAAACACCACAACTGGAACCCTACAAAATATGAGAATCCCTTTTTGTGGGCCTTCCCCATGAAATACGTAAACGGACAACAATAGCGTTGCAGCGCCACCTGGAGGCGTGTCTGTAGGCGTGTCTCACCAGGCCAGGGAGAGTCCAGCCAGTGTTTGATGTGCAGGATCTTCTCGTCTTTGGAACGAGCGTAGGCGTCCTCGCAGATCTTGTCGTATTTGGCCACTTCCTCCTGAACGGGGCAAGACAGGACGTGGATGCGTGTACGCGTTGATGACGTCATCTGTGAATAATCACGTCCTCAAAGAGGACACCACGCGTGTACCTGGTACTCCTGCATGGTGACCACGGCCTCGCCCATGAGCTTCTCCGCATACTTCAGCAAGACGCCTTTCTGCTTCTTGATGCGCTTGTACATGAGCGGCTGCGTGAACATGGGCTCGTCCATCTCGTTGTGGCCGTTCCGCCTGAAGCACACCTGAAGGAACAAGCTTTACTTTGAAATTCCCTTCCCAGAGAGGAAGCAGTTGGAGGTCACCCACCAGGTCCACCACCACGTCTTTGTGGAAGGTGTTCCTCCATTCGGACGCCACCTTGCACACGTACGTCACCGCCTCGGGGTCATCGGCGTTGACGTGGAAGATGGGAGCGTTGACGACACGAGCCACATCGGTGGGATACGCGGACGAGCGAGCCATCCTGGGGTCCGTGGTGAAGCCAATCTGTGCCACAACATCATCATCATCATCATCATCATCTCTCTGTGCTAACAATGAGGTCACTACAGTGCAACACGGCCGCCTCCAAACATATAATAAATTATATTATGATATAATTAAATAATGTAAATATTAATTAATAATAAAATATATCTAATAGTATAAAATTTAAAAAATTAACCAATTAAAAACAAAAAAATACATATTTACATTATGATTTCAAAAATACAAAATACATCAAAATAAATAAATTAAAAAGAAAATGTGTCTTCATGTTATATTGTAACAACTTATACTTTAAAAATATGTAAAGAACATATATATACTGCTCAAAAAAATGAGAGGAACACTTGGAAAACACATCAGATCTAAACTGGGGGGAAAAATGATGTTGAATATGTTTCCTGATAATAAGTGGGTGATGTATTAGTAACAAAATGATGCCACATCATTTGATAGAAATGAAAATGATCACCCTATAGAGGGGGGAAATCAAAGACACCCCAAAAATGAAAGTGAAAAAATGATGCAGCACACTGGTCCATTTAGCTAAAATGTCATTGTAGCAACTCAAAATGATTCTCAGTAGTTTGTGTGGCCCCCACGTGCTTGTACGCATGCCTGACAACGTGGGGGCATGCTCCTAATGAGACTACGGATGGTGTCCTGGGGGATCTCCTCCCAGATCTGGACCAGGGCATCCATGAGCTCCTGGACAGTCTGAGGAGCAACCTGGCGGCACCGGATGGACCTAAACATAATGTCCCAGAAGTGTTCTATTGGGTTTAGGTCAGGTGAACGTGGGGGCCAGTCAATGGTATCAGTTCCTTCGTGGACCAGGAGGAACCCAGGTCCCACTGCACCAGCGTAGGTTCTGACAATGGGTCCAAGGATTTCATCCCGATACCTAATAGCGGTCAGGGTGCCGTTATCTAACCTGTAGAGGTCAGTGCGTCCTTCCAGGGATATGCCTCCCCAGACCATCACTGACCCACCACCAAAGCGGTCATGCTGAATGATGTTGCAGGCAGCATAACGTTCTCCACGGCATCTCCAGACCCTTTCACGTCTGTCGCATGTGCTCAGGTTGAACTTGCTCTCATCAGGGAAGAGCACAGGGCACCAGTGGTGTAGTTGCCAATTCTGGTGGTCTATGGCAAATGCCAATGGAGCTCTACGGTGCTGGGCAGTGAGCACAGGGCCCACTACAGGACGTCGGGCCCTCAGGCCACCCTCATGGAGCCTGTTTCTGATTGTTTGGTCAGAAACATTCACACCAGTGGCCTGCTGGAGGTCATTTTGTAGGGCTCTGGCAGTGCTCATCCTGTTCCTCCTTGCACAAAGGAGCAGATACCGATCCTGCTGAGGGTTGAAGGACCTTCTACGGCCCTGTCCAGCTCTCCTGGAGTAACTACCTGTCTCCTGGAATCTCCTCCATGCGTCCAGGTACCGCAGTGATGCCCTGGTCCAGATCTGGGAGGAGATCCCCCAGGACACCATCCGTAGTCTCATTAGGAGCATGCCCCCACGTTGTCAGGCATGCGTACAAGCACGTGGGGGCCACACAAACTACTGAGAATCATTTTGAGTTGCTACAATGACATTTTAGCTAAATGGACCAGTGTGCTGCATCATTTTTTCACTTTCATTTTTGGGGTGTCTTTGATTTCCCCCCTCTATAGGGTGATCATTTTCATTTCTATCAAATGATGTGGCATCATTTTGTTACTAATACATCACCCACTTATTATCAGGAAACATATTCAACATCATTTTTCCCCCAGTTTAGATCTGATGTGTTTTCCAAGTGTTCCTCTCATTTTTTTGAGCAGTATATATATATATATATATATATAATTACAGCATATGTAATATATATACGTACTGTATTTTCTTCTTTTTAATTGATTTATTTTAATAAATGTATGTACTGTATTCATACTAGTGTGTATATATATATATATATATATATATATATATATATATATATATATATATATATATATATGAAGAAAATACAGTATGTATATATATTACATATGCTGTAATTAAATTACATTATATATATATATGTATATATATATATATACACACACACACACACGCACGCACACACACACACACACACACACACACACACACACACACACAGTGTATACAGGTCGTTTTTTAACTGTATAATATTGTAATATTAACTGTATATTTTGGCTATAACATTTTTTTCCCACAAGACAAAACAAGTAATTGAATAGTTGAGTGTGTTTAGCGCCCCCCTGCAGGATGACACACACACACACACACCTGGTTGTTGACCACCACGTGCACTGTGCCGTGCGTGGTGTAGGACGGGAGGTCCGAGAGGTGGAAGGTCTCGTAGACGACGCCCTGTCCGGCAAAGGCGGCGTCGCCATGGATGAGGATGGACATGACCTAGAAAAACAAAACATCCCCAACACGTCCTGACCAAACGATGGCGCTCCTGCACGTGACGGCGCTTACCTTCTTGCCCTCAGAGTCGCCGCTGTAGAACTGCTCAGCTTTGGTCTTCCCCTGCACCACGGGGTCCACGGCCTCCAGGTGGGAGGGGTTAGCCATGAGTGACAGCGTGACGTTCTTGTCGCTCAGGCGGTTCATCCTCTTGTGGAACATTCCTAGGTGGTACTTGACGTCACCAGAACCCTGGGGGCACACGGCAGCGGGAGTTTGTGGAAACCTTCATGAGGACATGATGGGGACAAAATGAGGACAATGAGGACAAGCTCAGGACCTCGTCAGCTGCCTCCAGCTTGGGATCAAACTGGCAGAAGATCTGGTCCAGTTCTTTGCGGACCACGTTGGCCAGCACATTGAGCCTCCCTCTGGACACAAAGACACGCATGAAAACCCGTTCCAGCACGTTCTGACGTCTCCTCTCGTACCTGTGCGGCATCCCCATGATGACGCTCTCCACGCCACTGCTGCTGGACTGGTCTATGATGGTCTTGAGGGCCGGGATGAGGGACTCGCATCCTTCCAGGCCAAAGCGTTTCTCTGAAGACCACTTCCTCTGCAGGAACTCCTCAAACCTGCCAGGAGCCGCAGAAGCTACAGCATGATGCGATGCCATCCCCACCCAACCCCCAACACACACACCTGGTGGACTGGACCATCCTGGCCAGCAGAGTCCGCTTCTCCTCTGCGCTGAAGCGCAGGATTCCCGGGCTCTCAAACTTGCGTCGGATCCACTGGCACTGATGAACGTCGTTGATGAACATGAACTCCACGCCGATGTGCTGGCAGTACGCCGCCTGCATGGGGGGAGGGGGCATGTAGGTCAAGCAGAGTGTCACCTGATGCTGATGATGCTGATGATGAAGTCACCTCCAGGCGGCGTATGATCTCCCTCAGCGTCAGCGAGTCCTCACTGCCGCCGATGAACGTGGTCTTTGGAAGACGGAACACCTTGTCCAAGTCGGACTCATGCAGACCATAAGAACCTTTCATTGGGGGGAGGGGGGTGTCATTAGCAGATTCTGTTCTTTACAAGAACAAAACAACATGTTTACCACAAGCATAAAACACGGTTAGACTTTACACTCCCAGTCATCATAATCTAATCACATTACAACAAGGAGGCGCTGATAAGGCCCGCTAAGTCCAAGAAGACACGACCTATGACCCTGATAATGATAATCAACACAACCCCTCCCACACACACCCACACACACTTTGCAGGAAAGAAAGGTTATTCATGGAGAATGACAACACCAGCCTGTATACAACCATTGTTTACGTTTATACAACCTGCATACTTACGTACGTTGTTTACGTTTATACAACCTGCATACTTACGTACGTTGTTTACGTTTATACAACCTGCATACTTATGTACGTTGTTTACGTTTATACAACCTGCACACTTACGTACTGTACGCTGCTTACGTTTATACAACCTGCATACTTACGTACGCTGCTTACGTTTATACAACCTGCATACGTTGTTTACATTTACACAACCCGTGTACGTTGTTTACGTGAGTGTCAGTACGGGATGATGTCACATAAAACTGCCTGCTGGTCCTGTCTGCCAAGTCCATTGTTACCTCTCCCAGGGACAAAACGTGAACAATGACACAATAGACACATTCCATTAGCGCTCGTTATAATCATCAGTTAGAAAAGCCCCCACCCTTGGCCTCCACCAACATTGTGTCCACCACAGCAAACACACACTGTCATATAATGCTAACAACAAGCTAACAACAAACTTGGATTTGTAACAGCTGAGCAACAGATGAACCATTCATTGGCAAGCTAACAGCTGATTAGCATGCACCTCATTAGTAGGCTAACATTTCGCAGGCTAGCAGTGGAGCAAAGGTGGAAGCAGGTGGAGGAGGCACAGAAGGACACAAAATGTGGACAAAAATAAAATCTAATAATTATTTTTATTTTATTTAAATTGTATTTAAATAAAACACATAATTTAAGTTCTATTCAATCAAAATTGAAATAAAATAAAATACACTTAATTAATAATATACAATAATAATAATAATAATACATTTCATTAAAATAAAATAATTAAAATCAATGTAAATGTATTTTTAAAATTTTATTTTTTAACTTAACATTTTATTAAAATAAAATATTTACGTTCTATAAACTAAATTTAAATAAAATAATGATGTAAATTGCATTTATACATTAAAAGAAAACAAATGACTTACATTTTACGAACATCAAATAAATTAATAAAACCAAATTATTAAAATGTATTTAGTAACTTTTATTTTTAAATGTATTTAAATAAAATATTTCCATTTTATTTAAATAAAATGTCATAAAATAATTTAAATCAACCAAAATATTTATGTTTTATTTAATTTAAATGTAAAAATATCATAAAATAAATTTCAATAAAATAGCTATTTAAATTGTAATTAAATTGCATTTAAAAAATACAACTAATTATTTAAATTGTATTAACAGTAAATAAATAAATTAAATCAATTTGTTGAAATGTATTTTGTAAGTTTTAAATTTTAATTTAGTTTTATTTAAATTTCCTTTTGATAAAGTGTCATTAAAAAATTGAAATCAAATACAATATTTCAGTTTTATTTCAGACAAAATGTCATAAAATAAAACAAATTTTTAATTTTATTTAAATTGCATTTAAAAAAACAAATTATTTACATTTTATTAACATAAAATATATGAATGAAATGAAATTATTGAAATTTACTTTTTAATTTTTATTTTTTTATTTAGATAAAATATTTACATTTTATTAAACTTGTATTTTGATAAAATTACATAAAATAAATTGAAATCAAATAAAATCGTTACACTTTGTTCAGAATAACATTTTTCAGTTTTATGTAATTAAAATAAACTATTTGTTTTATTTACATTTTATTGAAATAAAATAAAATGTCATAAAATAACTACATTAAATGAAATGAGTTCAATTTGATTGAAAAGAACAAAAGAAAACATAATAAAAGAAGCCTCACCAAGATTGTGTGAGCCGATGCTACAGGGGGCGTCGTCCAGGTCCACACAGCTGATGTCCAGAGGGTCCAACTTGGCGATGTGATGTCCTCGCACCTGCAGCACACAAGACATCCTGACTTCCTGTCTACAAGCACGATCATGGGGACAGACAGGTGGAAGGTCGTGCAAAAGGGGGACGGACACACCTGGTACGCTCGAATGAGCGTATGGACCTCTAGGTGATCGCCCACCAGCTTCTCCAAATCCGGGTCAGTGAGGCTCAGTGGCGCCGCCACGGTGGCCCGGCCTGGAAGTGACCTCTGCAGAGGTGGCGGGCTGCCATAGGCGGAGCCAGGCGCGGCGCTGGCTTTGGCATTACGGAAAAAAACATCCCAGGACTGCAGGAAGAGGAAGGTTCATCTTCATTAACTTGTGATGAATTTATTATATTTAGAATGAGGCACTTCACTGCCATCCACAGGACAGGAGGGGAACAGCATGGCCTGTGCGTCTGCACACGTTCTATTGGCTGCTAAGAGTTCCTTCACAAGTGGAGTTAAGTGGAAGTGGAATGAAGGCGGAGTCTTATCACCAATGGCAGACATGAGCGGCATGCGGCCCAACTGCATGCGTCAGCCCAACCAAAACTTACCAAACTTGTTGTCCTCGCTGCCAGAATAATATAACAAATATTCCCGCAGGCTTTTATTTTGCAAGCTTTCATGTGTCCTTCCTGACTGGTTCTTAATTGTAATTGTATGACAGGATCTAATTTCATTAATGAGCGTTCATATTCAGTGGCGTCATGTTGCGGTACCTTGTGAACGCTGCTGGGGTCGTCCAGCCAGGTCCGGTACATCTCCTCCACGTAGTCGCTGCTGCTGCCACTACTGAGAGACGGTTCCGCGGCCACCGATGACTTTTGGCGGCCCGCAAGGTAAAGCGTCCTGCGGTCCGGTCGGACGGGCCGGCTTCTGGACCCGGAGAGCGTCCTGGCAGACGGCGCGGTGGTCAGAGGTCGTAGCCTGGCGGCCGCCGCGCTCATTATTCGCTGCATGGCGTCACGGCGTCGCTGAGGAATGGACCCTCTTTGGGGCGGGGCGGTCCTCCTGATGCTCCGCATGCAATCACATGGCATCAGTCACATTGCGAGCATTTGTGATGCAAAGCAAACAAGAGGAGGTGACACAACACAAATAAGAAAAGCCAGTTTTAACGCTAATGTTAGTTCAGCTTAGGTTTACATTATCCACGCGTTTCCATGACAACGAGAACTCGGCGGTGTAGTTGGTAATGTCGCACTTCCGCATTGATGCAAACATTCATTTAGCAATTGCTCTCCTTTGCTTACTTGTGACGCTTTTTCTCTGACTCCGCCCACAACACGATTGCGCCATCAGATGTGACGTCACTACCAAGGTTAAGGCTGGCGTGCGTGCAATTCCAGCCGCGGCCACGAGGGGCGAAGCGAGCGCGCCTTGAAACAAGGCTAACTAGCGCCAACGCGTCACGTGACGTCACCGGGCGTCACCGTGCGCGTGAAGGAGGAAGATAAATATACAAGATAGTTAAATGGTGTACTTTTAAAAAATGTTTCAAGGCGGCCAGCAGCCAAACAGCCAACGTTCATTCAGCGACACAACAACATGGAAACAAACTTGATTAGTCAGCAGTCTGATCAAACAATCGTTAGCCGCTAGCTAAAATAACATGAATACTAAAGTCTTCACAAATTAACTTTTTCTTGAATTACCTGTGTGAGTGCGTGTGGATCCTGCAGCTCCTGGTTAGTGTGTGTGTGTATGTGTGTGTGTATGCGCGCGCGCTCCACGGGGCCGAGTTACGTCACTGGCGTCGTGACGTCACTAGCGAACGCTGGCACTTTTAGCTTGAGAAAAGTTTTCAAGTAAAACACAAAGAAATCATTAGACGGGACAAATGGGCCTTAGTTAAACATGAACGAGTGGATTAGTGTTGGTGGTCTCATGTGTCGATGAACGAATAAAGTGAGCTGAAAGTGAAAGTGACGTAAAATACGACATGGCGTTATACTTTCATTCTTTTTTCATGCTAATGTTTAGCCATGCTTCATGTTGAGACCTGTCTTTCTTAAAGTGACACGACTGCATTCTACTGCCAATTGATTGATTGATTAATCAGTCAAGTTTCATGGACTCTTTCATACAATGCTAATGTTTGTTCTTCTTCACATTGCTGCTAAATCAACATTTACAACATTTAGGTCCTTTAGAAAAGTAATTAGTCGTGGTTATGAGTTACTTTCCCCCCCAAAAGTAATTGGATGAGTAATGAAAATATTTGTAATTAGTTACCAAGGAAAGTAATGGTGGGTTATTTGTTTGAAAAAGCTTCAAATATGTGAAATAATTGGGATGTTTTGTTTGGGCAGATGAGAGCGCAAGGATGAGCCTGACTTGCAACTCACTAGCAAAACGCTAGGGGGCATTGTTACCTGAGAGTGACTTCTCTGTGGAGTTTGCATGTTCTCGTGCGTGGGGTTTCTCCCGGTACTCCGGTTTCCTCCCACATTCCAAAAATAGGCATGAATGTGAGTGTGAATGGTTGTTTGTCTGTATGTGCCCTGCCATTGGCTGGCCACCAGTCCTGTCGCCTGAAGTCAGCCGGGATAGGCTCCAGCATGCTCCAAAATGGATGGATAAAATAATAATGTAATACAATAATATATTGGAAAATATATAATTAGAAAAAATAAAATGATACAAATATTAAAAAAAAAAAATCAAATAATACAAAAAAGCAACTGCAACGTTTTTTTTGTTTTTTTTTTAGTAACTTGTTCTTTTAGTCTTTAGTCGACGACGCTTTTAGTCACCTTAATTTTTTAACGCCGTTCCTCCCAGCGTAGTCAGGACAGACTCCATGTCTCACCGGCGGACTGGTGTTGACCTTTCACCCCGTGCCATGACATCAGGGGACAGACGAGAGCTGCTGTCTGCGTGCTGCTTTTATTATGTTTCGAATATGATGGTTATTATTATTCATGTTAATAAGATGCACATCATCATCAGTAAGAAAAGACTAACAAGCTCTTCATCAAGACTGCCAGATAAATGCAAACATTGAAGTGCTTTTTACAACACTCAGTAAAATGATAGATGACGTCTGACATGTTTAGTTTACACATAGTCATGATATACGTCGTAATAAGGATTATAATCCAGCAAATAACAAGTAGTTTGCTGCTGGACGAGTGGAAGATGGAACATCATCACTTAAACCTCCAGCGTTTCTTTCATTCAGGACAAAATAGTACAAAAACAACAAAAATAATACATGAAAACATTACAAATAGTCACACTTAGTCTTTCAAATATCGCACAAAAAGCCAAATAAATCAAACAGATTAGACAACTCTGCATCCAAAAGGAAACAGTAAAAAGTAACACAAAGGTTGTGTCTCAAATGGAACACTTGCATCAGTACACTTCAGCAAGTACACTGCGTGCACCGTGCACTTAGTTCCTGAGTGTGTGAACGTTGTCAGTGTAGTGCTGTCCCAAATCCTATACTGTCATCCTACGCTTACTGGAAATAACCATACGGAAATATTTACCTTCTTCTTCTTCTTCTCTCTTTTTTAATGATGAATTGCAACCACTCCACGGAGCATTATCTCCAACGTTTGGATCGTCCCATCAAGTATCTGCCCACTCATCTCCACTGTACATACATATCATAGTAGGTATCATTAAGCATGATGACATAGGTATCATTGAACAGGATTGCTTTTTCTGGTTTGCATGTACCACCTGCTTCAAATGAGGCGGAGATGATGCCGTCGCTTTTGCTTTGGTAGCCCCCCCCTTCTGTTATGAAGCCAATGCGGCCGCTCCTCGGGCGGTGAGTATCCACCACCGCACACTCACCAGCATGCCGGTACAGACAGTGTACTGCATTTTTATGTCCTTCTCGGTGTCAATACATTTACAGTATGCACTCAACAAAAGACTAGGTGTAAGTACACAAGCATCTACTTATGCACTTAAAATGCTAAGTGTAAGTACACAATTGTGCACTGGTGCACTCAAAAAAGTAAGTTTGAGTAAAAAAAATGTGCACTTATGCATGCAAAATACTAAGTGTAAGTATTCAAGTGTGCACTTGTGCACAAATAGATTACGTATAAGTACACAATTGTGCACCTATGCACTATCACTATCAAAATACTGAGTGTAAGTACAAAAATGTGCACTTGTGCACTGAAAAAACTGTGTAGTGTACATATGCAAGTGTGAACTTATGAACTCAAAAGACGAAGCATAAGTATGCAAGTGTGCACTAAAAGACTCAGTGTAAGTACACAAGTGTCCACTTATGCACTTAAAATATTAGGTGTTAAATACACAAGTGTGCATATTGCACGTATTCAATTAAGTGTGCACTTATGCACTTAAAAGACTAAGTGTAAGTACACAAGTGTGCACTTATGCACTTAAACGACAGAGGGTGAGTACACAAGTGTCCACTTACAGTATGCAGTGAAAAGACTTAGTGTAAGAATGCAAGTGCACCAATTGAGACACATCGTCGGTATTGTTGGATAGACATGATGAAGTAAAGATGAAATTTTTAGTGTTTGTTGGAATTGTCTTGACGCGGGAAGGAGTCAGGGTCTCAAAACCAAAGGAGTCTGGTTGGTTTCCTCAGCAGTTCTTCTAAATAGCCGACAAAGTCCAAAGAAAAAGCAAAGAGGCGCAGGCAAAGCACAGCAGTTTGGTCCGAAGAGAGAAGACGACGACGGGAGACACGCACCTGACGTGACTTCATGCATGGGAACGGCATCGCTGCAGCACGGCTGACGCGTCAACCATCGGCACGACGACGGCACACAACTGCAGAGTGCTGCGTGGTAGCGCTGCGAGGGGGAGGGGCAACGACACGATGACGTCACATGGGCGGCCATGCAGGAACAGGGGCCATGCTGGTCACAGGAAGTAGAAGAAGAAGACGAAGAAGAAGAAGAAGGGGGAGAGCACCACGACACGCTGCAATCAACAAGTGGACGCTCCTTTGCGGGGGGGGTGCGGGGTTCCATGGGCAATCAGGGCGGGAAGCGGAGAGATGTTAAAGTTCAGGCTGTGCTCCCGACATAGGAAGGGACAGAAGGAGTCAGGTGGGTGTTTGTGTGTGGGGGGGACGCCGGGGACGGGACTAGCCCCCCACACACCTTCCACCCACCCAGCTGTGCTGCTCTCTCCACGCTGGCTCCACCTCTGGGACGGACCGCTTGATGTCGGTGGCACTGCCCTGACAGCACACACACACACACACACACACACACACACACACCCTTAGGCTGCCATCAAACACGCCTACAGGTGGCGCTGTGAGTACAAATACAAGTTACTAACTAAGTAGTACACTAGGTCCCAACTTACGAACACAATTGGTTCCAGACGACCGTTCGCAAGTCGATTTGTTCTTAAGTCGGAGAAAAAATTGGTAAAAAATTGACCAATTAGTGTATACATATACAGTATATGTGTATGTATGTAAATATGAGTTTGGATGCAGTAGTAATATTAAACCAGGATCATTCATGAAAAAAACAATAATAAAAGTGATATAATAATACGTAATGATAAATGTTATTTACCTTTGAAGAGGAGTGGTCCAGCATACGTCGTTGTGGTGGAGGAGGAGGAGTTATTGAAAAAAAGGACAAATGGTGGTGGTGGTTAGACTCTTCTAAAAGAGGTAGTGTTCTGTGGGTGGTGTAGAATTAAGCAGGCCTATTAACTCTTCATAAACTTTAATCACACACTCTGTCCGGGTTGTATCATACAACTACAATGTAGCTTTCTCTCCCCATGTTGGCCCCATTAGCAGTGTCACAGTGCCCTCTACTGGTCAAGCATGTACAGTAGCAGTATAAATACTGATTGAGCGACTACAAGGCAAAATAAAATAAAATATAGACCAGTCGGCTTGTGTTCGTATCCGTGAATGTTCGCAAGCCGGGTGTTCCTAAGTTGGAGACCTAGTGTACTTGACAAATATGCTGTGTGTGTTTTTATGTATTTCATAACTCGATGGAGCCACAAGGGGGCATCTTTGTGCCACCAGAGAGCTGTCATGGGTAAAAGGGGGCAGGGGGTACCTCAGGCCTGCAGGGGGGCGGCGGGCGCCCCAGAGCAGTGGAAGTGGACGTTCTGCCAGCGACTGTCGCGGCGATGCCACACCCTGGTCTCCTCCGATTGGCTGGAGCGGGGTCGACCGTGTGCGTCCACGAACTGCGTGAGGCGGATGTACGCGATGCAGGCGGCGTCCTCGCCGATCATGTGCACGTGCGGGTTGAGGATGGTGGTGTGGATGGGCTTGCTGTTCTTGGCCAGGACTGACGAAGGAAGAGAGGGTGGGGCCTTGGAGTCAAGGGGGCGGGGCAAGGTGCCGTGTTGTGTTTGAGTCTTACGGTTGTCGAAGTAGAAGCGGTGGAAGTCCATCCCCTCCACCAGGTTCCCCAGACCCTCGGGCTCGAAGGACGTCAGGCCGGGGTCACAAATCTTCCTGAAAAAAAAAATCCTTAATCAATCATTTTCATCACCAAATTTGATGATGGATGAGATGATGGATGTGGAGGAGATCCAATCAGGACTTCTGTCTTTCCACTGCAGAAAACATATAGCAGGGGTGTCCAAGGGTAACCCGGGGGCCATTTGCAGCCCGCGGTGCATTCTAAAAATATCATTCAACGAAAAAAAAAAAACAGCAAAAATGGAAAAATCAACAGTAATTTTACACGAATAAAGTCAAAACACTGAGAGATAAAAGATATGAATGTGAGTGTGAATGGTTGTTTGTCTATATGTGCCCTGCCATTGGCTGGCCACCAGTCCTCTCAGCCGAAGTCAGCTGGGATAGGCTCCAGCATACCTGCGACCCTAGTGAGGATAAGCATAGAAGATGGATGGATGGATGGGACGTGACAATATTACGAGGAAAATGACATCAACTTAGTAGCATAAAGTTGAAAAAAGACTTTATTTTTTAAATGTTGTAATATTATGAAAAAAAAAACACCAAATCAGGTTGGAAAATTAGGCTGCAGAAAAAGTTATATTATGAAAATAAAGTCAAAACATGATGGCAATAAAGTCAGAATTTTACGAGAAGAAAATTTCCAAAAATCATTGACGAAGACAGTTGAACGTTTGGAGAATTAAAAAAACAACAACTGCAAAAACTGAAAATTCAGCGAGAATTTTACACAAAAAAGTCAAAACACGACAAGAAAAAAGTTGCAAATGACATAATCTTAGCGGCATAAAGTTGAGAAGTGAAAGAAAAAATACGTTATCTTTTAAATGTCGTATAATTATGAAAAAAAAACAAACAAGCATGTATTTTTTCTATGCCGCTTATCCCCATTGAGGTCCCGGGGATGGAAAAAAAAACCAAACATCACAGAAGATTGGAAAATGAGGTTGAAGAAAATGTCATAATGTTGTTACGAGAATAAAGTCCAAATATTAATGTTGTGATTATGACAGCACACTTTATAAGAAGAAACAGCAAAGTCAACAAAAATCAGCAGTAATTTTATGTTAAGTCACAATATGCAGAGAAAAAAAGTCATATTCTAATGAGAAAGTATAAATAAATCAATTTTACAAGAATAACGTCATAATATTATAAGGAAAAATGACATCTTAGAGGCACGAAGTTGAAATATTAATGAACAAAGACGTTATCTTTTTAAATGTTGTAATGTAACAGAAAAAAAACAAAACACCAAATAAAGTTGCCATTTTTGGAATATTAGCTTGCAGGAAAAGTTACATAATATTGCGAGAATAAAGTCCAAATATGACGGGAATAAAGTCACAATTACGAGATGAAAGTTCACAAGAAGTAAGTTGAATTAAAAGAGAAAAACAACAGCTGTCATTTCACAAGAATGAAGTCAAAATATGAAGAGAAAAAAGTCTTATTGTAACGAGGAAAAAAAGTCATAACTTTACGAGAATGAACACGTAATATTATGAGGAAAAAAATGTCATTTTAGTAGCATATTTTAAAATACACAGTATATATATATTTTTTAAAGTTGTAATATTATGAGAAACAAACTAAATGAAATAAAGCTGTCCTTTCCGGAAAATTCGGTTGGGGAAAAAGTTCTAAATATTACAGGAATAAAGTCAAAGTATTCCCAGAAAAAAGTTGTATCGTAACAAGAAAAAAAGGATCAATTTTAAAAGAATAAACTTGTAATAATGTCATTTTAGTAGCATATATTAGAAATATGAGGCAAAAAGTTTGTTGGGTTTTTTTTTTAAGAGAAACAAACAACAAATAGTTGCAATTTGTGAAAAATTAGTTTGTGGAAAATGTTACAATGTTACGAGAATAAAGTAAAAAATATTAAGAGAAAAAAGTCACAATTTTACGAGAATAAACTTGTAATATTATGAGGAACAATAATGTAATTTTAGTAGCATATAGTTGAAATACATTGTTTTTAAAGTTGTAATATTATGAGAAACAAACTAAATGAAATAAACTTCATCATTTCCGGAAAATTCAGTTGGGGAAAAAGTTATCATATTATGGGAATAAAGTCATAATTGTATGAGAAGAAAATTTACAAAGATTATTTAAGAAGAAACCTGAAATATTTGGAAATTTTTTAAAAACGTGGGGGAAAAAAAGCAAGGAGGGAAATTGATATTAATAATATGCTTTTTCACCTACGGTGGTGTGAAAAAGTGTTTCAGATCATCAAACAAATGTAAATATCAGTCAATGACAACACAACTGGACAGAAAAGGCAGTTTTTAAATGAAACTTTTTATTATTAAGGGAGAAAAACATCCAAAGCTACATGGTCCTGTGTGGAAAAGTGATTACCCCGCCCCCTCCGTTAAAACATAACATAATTGAGATGAATTGAGATCTATCAATGTGGAAAAGGTTATAAAGCCATTTCTAAAGCTTTGGGACTCCAACAAACCACAGTGAGAGCCATTATCCACAAATGGCCAAAACATGGAACCGTGGTGAACCTTCCCAGGAGTGTTCAGCCAACCAAAATGACCCCAAGAGCACAGCGACAGACGACTCATCCGAGAGGACACAAAAGACCCCACAACAACATCCAAAAACTGCAGGCCTCACTTGCCTCAGTTAAGGTCAGTATTCATGACTCCACCATAAGAAAGACACTGGGCAAAAACAGCCTGCATGGCAGAGTTCCAAGACCAAAACCACTGCTGAACAAAAAGAACATTAAGACTCGTCTCAATTTTGCCAGAAAACATCTTGATGATCCCCAAGACCTTTGGGGAAATACTCAAAAGTTGAACTTTTTGGAAGGTGTGTGTCCCATTACATCTGGCCACATTTCACGCATAGCAACAGTAAAATATGGTGGTGGTAGTGTGATGGTCTTCAGGACCTGGAAGACTTGCTGTGATAAATGGAAGCATGAGTTGTGCTGAAGGAGAATGTCGGCCATCTGTTGGTGACCTCAAGCTGAAAGCAACTTGGGTTCTGCAGCAGGACAATGATCCAAAACACACCAGCAAGTCCACCTCTGAATGGATGAAGACTTTGGAGTGGTCTAGTCCAAGTCCTGACCTGAATCCTATTGAGATGCTGTGGCATGACCTTAAAAAGGCGCTTCATGCTGGAAAAGCCTCCAATGTGGCTGAATGACAACAATTGTGCAAAATTCCTCCCCAGCGCTCATTGCAAGTTATCACAAACGCTTGATTGCAGTTGTTGCTGCTAAGGGGGGCCCAACCACTTATTAGCTTTAGGGGGCCATCACTTTTTCACACAGGGACATGTAGCTTTGGATTGTTTTTCTCTCTTAATAAAAAGTTTCATTTAAAAAGTGCATTTTCTGTCCAGTTGTGTTGTCATTGACTAAAATTTACATTTGTTTGATGATCTGAAACATTTAAGTGTGACAAACATGCAAAGAAAAAATAAATCAGGAAGGGGGCAAACACTTTTTCACACCACTCTATATGACAAAGCTGAGGTGCACTTTTTTCTTGAAATATATTCAGGTATATAACTTCTTTGCATACCTTTACAAAATATCAAAGTGACATCCTTTCATTTTTCACTATGTGGTCCTCACTGGAGGTGTAACGCTGGGACACCCCCGCTCTACACAATGATGTGCTCTCATGGATGAAACATCGTGTTATTATATTCATGTTTTCTAGTGTGTTCTACACGTACGTTTCCATCATTTTACTGGACTAAAATGCTATGAAATGTGGTGTGTAGGTGATTCATGTAAAAATAATAAAAATTAAAAAAGCAGTAGTGAGACAGGAAGTAGGGCAACAGTGAGGCTGGTTCAAGTTAGCATATTAGCTTCCATGCTTGGGTAAAATGAAATGTTTGGAGGGGATTTGTAAGACTTTAAATGCTAAATCATGTGAAAGCTGCACTGTAATTACTCTCTAATCTTTTGAGGACACGTCAATCACTTTAATGGTTTGCTAATGGCGCTCCAATCCTCACTGCTAAACCACCCCCCCAGCGCCCACCCTCACCCCTCCATGGCGCTCAGGAACTCACGAGTAGGCGTCAAAGTCGCCGTTGTTGACGGCTTCGATGAGCTGCTCCGTGATCTTGATGATCTCCTGCTTGCGAGCTGCCGGGGAGACAGGAAGTGAGGACCAAGGTGACCAAGACGGCCGAGACCAAAAGTCAGAGACAACTCACCTGACAGCTTGTGGGACATTTTCACCCGCTCACTACTTCCCTGCTTCCTCACCCTCGCACCCTCCTCATCCTCACCCACACCACATCCCGCTGATGTGCACGCAGAGAGAGAGAGAGAGAGAGTGCCCTCACATCGCTCTTCCTTGCCACTCGGAGGGAGGCGTAGCTCGCTCTGGTCCTCCCGCCCTCCTCCCGCCTCTCTCCTCTCTCACAGGACGTTTAGCCACCAGGGGGCGCCAAAATTCCTCCTTCTTCCTCCTCACTTGCTTGCTATGCTAGCAGCTAGCTTGCGTACACGTCATAACGGGACTGTCTGGGAATGTGGCGTGTCCTTCCGACTCCGTGCAGTAGACGGCATGCTAACGCTGCTCGTACGCACGTGCACTGCCAGACACAGCAGGAGGGAAACGTGTTGCCAACTCTGTCGCTATATTTAGCGACTCTTCCGACCTCTCTGGTCTCATTGGACACTTTTAAGACACGCTAACACTCACTCACTCCCTTTTTGTTCTTAAAAATGAAAATTAGTCAATGATGTCATCGAGCAACCCGCCGCCTGGTGTAACCCAAACCCCACCACCCTCAACATTTTCAGTCCAAACTCTGCATACTGACGGTGTACTGCATTACACTCATTTCTCAACACCTAACACACTAACACTGCACTTCAAATATGACGTCTGAGTACAGAAGTGTGCACTTATGCACTCTACACACTTAAAGGACTAAGAATAAGTACATAAGTGAGTTCTTTTGCACTTAAAATACAAAGCGCAAGTACACAAGAGTGCACTTATACACTTATAAGACTAGGTGTAAGTACACAAGCGTGTATGTATATACTTAGAATATCAAGTGTAAATATGCAAGTGTGTACTTTTGCACTTAAATTACTAAGTGTAAGTACCCAAGTGTGTGCATTTGTACTTAAAACATCAAGTATAAGTACACAAGTGTGCACTTACACACTTAAAAGAGTAAGGATAAGTACACACAAGTGTATACTTTTGCGCTTAAAATACAAAGTCTAAGTACGCAAGTGTGCACTTCTGCACTTATAAGACTAAGTGTAAGTACACAAGTGTACGTATGGACTTAAAATACCAAGTGTACTGTAGGTATGAAAGTGTATACTTAGCATTTAAATACAAAGTAAAATTAAGCAAGTGTGCACTTATACGCTTAAAGACTGAGGCTAAGTACACAAGTGTGTACTTTTACACTTAAAATACAAAGTGTAAGTAAACAAGCGTGCATATATGCACTTAGAAGACTAATTGTAAGTAGACAAGTGTGCACATATGCACTTAAAAGCCTAAGTGTAAGTACACAAGTGTGCTTATGCCCTTAAAAGCCTAAGTGTAAGTACACAAGTGTGTGCTTATGCACTTAAAAGTATGCAAGTGTATGTATGCACTTAAAATACCAAGTACAAGTACACAAGTGTGCGCTTCTGCAGTCAAAAGACTTTGTGTAAAACGTAAAGTAATAACAATAAACAAGTGTAGGAAGACTAGTGTGTACTTTCGCACTTAAAATACAACATGTGAGGACGCAAGTGTGCACTTATGTCCTTAAAATACTGAGAGTAAGTACACAAGTGTGTACTTTTGCACTTAAAATAAAAAGTCTAAGTACAAAATGTGCACTCACACACTAAAAAGACTGTGTGTGTGCTTTTTTTCACTTAAAATACGTAAAACGTGTAAGTATGCCAATGTCCACTCGTGCACTTAAGTAAGTACACAAGTGCACCAGACGAGAGAGTAATATTGAGTTGACATAGCTGTAGTGCCAACACTTGGAGACATCCATTCATCCATTGATAGCGCCACCTGTGGCCGTGATGAAGAATACAAGTGCGGTGCTGTCACGCTAGCTTACCTTTCACGTCTTCATCCTCAGTAGTGGTGTTGCTGCTGTCTGAGGATTCCTGCAAACAAAGTACATCAACACAAATGTTAACAACACCACAATAAAGGGAAAACTCAACATCATGTGACCACAAAGGGACGTGCAGCCAGGACACGCCGTGGAGGAGGCGGGCTAATGGGCTAATAGGGCGGCGCTGGCCAAAGGGGGGCAGTAAAGGACACACACTCAATCAGAGAAAAGCCCTGCAAAGACTCCTGTGGACACACATTCTCACTCTCACACACACACACACATGCACACACATACACATACACACAAGCAACGTGTGGACGCACATCCGGGACTACGGGAGGCGGGAGGAGGATGTACCTTGATCCCATCTACGGGATTATGGATAACAGTAGTCTGAGGCTCCTGGAGGAAGAATGGAGGAAGAGGAGGAGGAGAAAGGAGCAGAAATGTGTGAAAGCACGGACTGATTGACACATCAGAATGACGAGCATGCTAATGCTAATGCTAACGTGCAGAGAATGTGTATTATTTGAATGCTTGGGAGCGTGTCAGGGTCACGGTGGTTAATCAAATGAAGACATGGAAACACCACGAGTTGACGAATCGGGCCTGAAATCCATGAACCTGTGCTGTGAACAAGTCAGCATGAAGATGGGAAGGGCTCAGCCTGAGAGCCAAAAGCAAACAAAGTGCTGCAGGTGCGATGCAGCGTGTGCACACACAAAAGGACACACGGTGCTCGTACCAGCGCCGCAGACGACACGTGGACTTTAGGACTGCTGACTGTGCTGTTCCTGCTGCTGGTGCTCTGCAGGACACACAAAGGGCAGCATGGTCTCTTTGCGTATATACAGTACACTATATGCATACAGTACATTCATACATAGATACTGTACATATCAGGGGTGCACCAGAATGATCGCACCAAAAACGATTGGGAGGGAACATTAAACATAGCTCCCATAACCAATCATTTCAAAAAAACGCTCCAATGAGGCGAGATGACCCGTACCGTGCGGGTGAGCAAATCAAGCCCTCCTTTTTTCTCCTGCCTGTGACGCTAACGTCCTGTCGTAACTTCCCCTCAGCTCACTTGGAAACAAACATTCACTTTCCGAGGAAGGACGTAGTACCAAATGCTCCGCCATGAGGGGGGAAAAAAAACATCCAGCGCACACAAAAAACCTCATCACCCGCCTGAAACGCCAGCAAAAGGTGTGTGCTCATGCACTCAAAATACCAAGAGTAAGTACACAAGTGTATGCTTTGCATTTACAAGCAAAGTGTAACTACACAAGTGTGCACTTCCGCGCTTGAAAGACTAAGGCATAAGTGTGTACTGTTGCACTTAAAATACGACATGTCAGTCTACAAGTGTGTACTTTTGTACTTAAAGTATGACATATAACTACGCAAGTGGGCACTTGTGTGCTTAAAAGACTGAGGTTAAGTACACAAGTGTGTACTTTTGCACTTAAAATACAAAGCGTAAGTACGCAAGTGTGTACATATGCACTTAGAAGATGTTCAGGTACAAAAGTGTGTGTGCTTACGCGCTTAAAATTCCAAGTGTAAGTACTGTATTTTAAGTGTGTGCAATTACTTACAATACCAAGTGTAAGTACACAAGTGTGCGCTTTTGCACTTAATAACAAAGTGTGAGTACAAAATGTGCACTTATGCACTTATAAGACTAAGTGTACATATGGACTTAAAATACCAAGTGTAAGTGCGCAGGTGTGCGATTCTGCACTTAAAATACAAAGTGTAACTATGCAAGTGTGCACTTATGCACTTGAAAGGCTGAGGGTAAGTACAAATTGTGCACTTATGCACTCAAAAGCCTCAAAAGTGTAAAACTTAAAATAATAATAAAAAACATCAAATAAAAGACAACATGTAAGTACACAAGTGTGTGCTTTTGCACTTAAAAACAAAGTGTGAGTACAAAATGCGCACTTATGCACTTAAAAGACTATGTGAGTACTTATGCACTTATAAGACTAAGTGTACATATGCACTTAAAATACCAAGTGCAGGTGCGCATGTGTGTACTTTTGCACTTGAAATACAAAGCGTAAATACACAAGTGTGCACATATGCACTTAGAAGACTAAGTGTAAGTACACAAGTGTGCACTAATGCACTTGAAAGGCTGAGGGTAAGTACAAATTGTGCACTTATGCACTCAAAAGACTAAGTGTAAAACTTAAAATAATAATAAACATAAAATAATGCATTTTTGTACTTAATAGACTAAGTGTGAGTATGCAAGTGTGTATATGTGCATTTAAAAAAACAAAGTGTAAGTACAAAATGTGCACTTATGCGCTTAAAGGACTGAGGGTACTTAAAGACTATGTGTAAGTACACAAGTGTGTACTTTTGCACTTAAAATGCAAAGTGTGAGTACGCAAGTGTGTACTTTTGCAATTAAATTACCAAGTGTAAGTCCGTAAGTGTGCGTTTCTGCACTTCAAAAACAAAGTGTAAGTACCAAGTGTGTACTTATGCAGTTAAAGAATAAGTGTAAGTACAAAAAACCTTATCAGCCACCTGAAACACCTGCGTCGCAGTGTTTTAAAAGTGCAAAAACTTTTCCAGAGATCTCCGTGGCGTCACACCGGCTGCCCGGAGCGTGTGCCCGAATACAGTGCACCTTGCTGGGCCATGCCGGTTGGATCCTCCCCTCTATACTCTGGTTTCCTGATAGTAGTGATGTCATCATATTTGATTGGGACACATCAATCATATCCTAATTTCCTTCTTCCCTCCAAGTGTGCACAAAGTACACTTACATCTGCATTTTAAAAAAGGTTATTGGTTATCGGTATCATAACGGTCTTGAGAAGCGGAAAGTTATGGGTATGGGTTTGACAAAAAAAAGAGATGGTGCACCCATAACATAGAGTATGTACTGTATACTGTACATATGCACACGTTTCACTCCTTTTATTCTTGCTTTCTACTTTGACTCTGCATGCTGTACTGCTATTAATACTGTATGGTGTACTGCATACGCTCGTGCTGCTCCTGGAACCTCAATTTTCCTGAGTTCTACCTAATCTAATCTAATCTGATGTAAGTGTAATGAACCTGTGTCATGTGACACACGTCCATGCTCACCAAGTATGTGAACACCCTTGTACACAACGTACACAACGTGCGACAAAGAGCACCAACATGCACAGACATGATGACACATGACAATCACTTCTAGCAACACACCCGCTTGTACACACACTCTTTATTCCCCTAAATACTTCAGTACTTCAATCTCGGCTACTTACTGACTTTCCTCATAATATTACAAGCTTATTCTCATGACATTTTTTTCTCGTTACAATACGGCTTTTTTTGCTCTTAGTATTTTGACTTTATTCTCGTAAAATTACAGCTTTTTAAAATTTCTGCTGTTGTTTTTGCTGTTTTGACTACTTCAACTTTCTTCCAGTACATTTAATTCCCATATTATGATGACTTCATTCCCATAATATTATGACTTTATTATAATATTCTAACATTTTCCCCATCCTAATTTTCCAAAAATGTTAAACTTTATTTTGCTTTGTTTTTCTCATCTTACAACTTTTTAAAACACTAACATATGTTTTTTTGTTAATATTTCAACTCCATGCTACTAAAATGTTTTTCCTCACAATATTATTAAAGTTTATTCTCATAAAACTGAATATAATATTTTAACTTTATTCTTGTAAAATTACTACTGATTTTTCAATTTTTGCTGTTGTTTTCTTTGTCAAATTATGAGTTTATAACTTGAATCAATTATTATTCTAATTGGAAAAAAACAGCTGGACTTTGGACACCCCTGGTCTGACACGATGGGGGGGGGCTACGGCGCCTGGCGCAGGTCTGTGCTCTCTGAGTGCTTCTCTAGCTGCGACTTGTTTGCGTGTCTGTTACCCAAGCAGCTGTACAAGTTTGGGGTGCAAGTTGTACGCTGCTAACGTTGGCACAGGCAAAAGAACGCGTGACATAACGGATGCCAGCGAGCGCGATACCACGCTGCGTAAAGCTCACTCCCCGGTGCCTTAAGAGCTGCGCTGGACAGCCAGTTGACATGTCAGGGCTGTTCGGGGTGCAGGGCTGAAGCCGCGTGTCACACGGACATGTTGCATGATTTAAAAGAGGCGTGAGAGCTGTGACATCAGCACTCAGCACAAGTCAAGCACGGATTATGTAACGTTAGATTCATCATCTGGTCGCAAATAATCTGAGATTAGCATCAGGCCAGCCCGGGAGGGGAGGGGAAGGGAGGAAAGGGGGCGTGTGGGGGAAGATCAGGGGGGCTGATGGTGCATCTGAAGGAGGAAAAGAAGATGAAGGTTAATGAAAGGGAGCCAAAGAAGTCCCAAGAGGCGGAGCTAAGTGTGTCTCCATTTGAAGCACACTAAAAATAATTCACCTTCAAACCGCAAATGCAATGATGTCACCAAAGTGTGTGTGTGCATTACACATCACATGCACACAAGTTGGGAAAAGTGTGCGCAAACTACAACTTGGTGTGTCATCTCAAACACACACACACACACACACACACACACACACACACAAACACACACACACACACACACACACACATAGGTTAGCTCGTCCTGCAGGTTTATCATCTTTGGCAAACATCAGAAGAAAAAAAAGATGTCTGCAGTAAGGAGGTGAGTCCAAGTGTCGCTATGACAACTCGTCACTGCATTCTCCCTTCAAAATAAGAGCGCAGGTGGAGCGTCACCTCCACGCTTGCAAACATTTAGCAGTATTTGATCACTGATCAATATGACTGATTTTGTTAACTTTTCATAGAGTTTACTGTCACTAACAACAACAAAAAAAACCCACAAAGCTCACCGACAACTTCCACACAAACAAACACAACTGAGGGCACAGCGACTCTCAAACAATAGCCTTTTATTTTGACAGCTTCCTCTGTCACCGCGTCGGCTACAAACATCAGCCGTGCGCTCACGCCAATGTCGCACCTCCTTTAAAGTGCACGGAACCACACACAAGCAGAACAGGACATAGAAGCACACACACATAGAAGCTTAGAAAGGACATACCTTGACATCAGCCTTCTTGTTGAGGAGGCTCTTGGCTGCTGCAGAGAGGCAGAAGGACACACCCTCAGTGGGCAGTGTGCACATGGTGCACACCCGCTTCACAACGATGCACACGTGCGCGCTCACAAGCACAGTGGTGCCGAGTGACCATCTCTCGCTTCTTAAGCAGCGGCGCACACAGTGAAGCGAAGTCAGCCCGCCCCCTCTTCCAAAAAGCCCTCCCTCGTGGCGCACGCCCGACAGCCAAAGCGTCGCATAAAAAAGTGATTTGCTGAATATAATCCCAAACGCTGCGAGGTTCGGCGCACGGGGATTAGGAGCAGAGGAGCAGGCACGTCCCCGTGCTTTCATCACGTCAAAGCATACAATTTTTGTGCCACGCTAATCCTGGAAGGCCGTTCGTCCCGGCGGCCTCGAACGCAGCATGTGGCTCTGCTCCTGATCCCCAGCAGGGTGCGCGCCAGACGCCAAACACGGGGCTGCTTACCTTGGCAACACGGAGACCCGTGAAGCACAGCAAGAGATGAAAACAAACGTTAGACCAACTCTGACATCATGTCAGCAAGGAAGAAGAGCGGCGGCGACGTCATCACCTTGTTCCACGATGCCGGCCGGGCTTCCCGACACGCCGCCAACGGCCGCCGGCGCCGTGGTCTGACGTCCCACTGGATGAAGATGGAGAAGTGTGGTGAACACACACACACAAACACACACACTACAACAGGGGTGTCCAAAGTGCGTCCACAACAGCAAAAATGGAAAAATCTGCTGTAACTAAAGAGTAAAGTCAAAATATGAAGAGAAAAAAGTTGTCATCTAACAAGAAAAAGTCGTACATTTAAGAGAATAAAGTTGTAATATTATGAGGAAAAATAAGATCATATTAGCAGCACAGAGTTGAAAGATTGATAAAAAAAAATGAAACAACAAATAAAATTGTTTTGGAAAATTTTTGGAAAATTAGGTTGGGGAAAAAGTTATAATATTGGGAGAATAAAGTCAATATATGATTGGACTAAAGTCAAACTATAATTACCAGAAGAAAATACACAAGAAGAAAGTTGCAATAGTTGCAAAATAATAAAAAAATACCAGAACAAAGTCAAAATATTAACAGAGAAAAGTCGTATTCTAACGAGAAAAAGTCACAATTTTATGGGAATAAACTTGTATTATTATTATTATTATTATTATTATTATGAGGAAAAATAATGTCATTTTAGTAGCATAGAACTGAAAGATTAAACAAAAATACATTACTTTTTTAAATGTTGCAATATTATGAGAAACAAACAAAACAACAGATAAACTTGCAATTTTGTGAAAATTAGGTTGGGGAAAAAGTATAATGCATAATGTGACGAGAGTCACATTAAAGTCAAAATATTAAGAGAGTAAATTCATAATCCATCCATCTACCTTCCACCGCTTATGCGAGATAGGGCAGCAGCCTAAGCAGGGAGGCCCAGACTTCCCTCTTCCCGGTCACGACGTCCAGCTCCTCCCGGGGGATCCCGAGGCGTTCCCAGACCAGTCGGGAAACACAGTCTCTCCAACATGTCCTGGGTTTTCCCCAAGGCCTTCTACCGGTCGAACTTGCCCTGAACACCTGCCCAGGGATGCGTCCAGGAGGCATCCTGACCAGATGCCCAAGCCACCTCATCTGGCTCCTCTCAATGCGGAGGAGTAGCGGTTATACTCCGAGTCTCTCCCAGATGACAATGTTTCTCACCTTATCTCTAAGGGAGAGCCCAGCCCCCCTATGGAGAAAACTCATTTCCGGCACTTGTACCCGCGATCTTGTCCTTTCGGGTACTACCCAAAGCTCATGACCATAGGTGAGGGAAGGAATGTAGATCCACCGGTAAATTGAGAGCTTTGCCTTTGGGCTCAGCTCCCTCTTCACCACAATGGACCGATGTAGAGTGGCATCACACCAATTGGCCTGTTGAGCTCACGTTCCATCCTTCCCTCACTCGTGAACAAGACCCTGAGGTACCTAAACTCCTCCACTTGGGGCAGGATCTCATCCCCGACCCGGAGATGGCACTCCACCCTTTTCCGGGCGAGAACCATGGACTCGGACTTGGAGGTGCTGATTGTCATCCCGGTCGCTTCACACTTGGCTGCGAACCGATACAGTGAGAGTTAAAGGTCACGGCTTGATGAAGCCAGCAGGACCACATCATCTGCAAAAAGCAGAGACCCAATCCTGCAGCCACCAAACCGGAACCTTTCAACACCCTGACTCCACCTAGAAATTCTGTCCATAAATAAATTAACAGAATCGGTGACAAAGGGAAGTCCTGGTGGAGTCCAACCCTCCCTGGAAACGGGTCTGGCTTATTGCCGCCAACCAAACTCTGACACCGGTCAAACAGGGAGCAAACAGCCTGAATTAGCAGGTCCACAGTGCTCCCCCTGAATCCGAGATTCAACTGTCCGACATATCCTCCTCTACAGAACCCCTGAATAGACCTTACCATGGAGGCTGAGGAAGGGCCTTAAGGAACTACGGGCAGGTCTCATCCACCCCGCAGCCCTGCCACCGAGGAGCTTTTTGACAACCTCAGCCCCAGAGATAGGAGAGCCCACCGTGGAGTCCCCAGGCTCTACTTCCTCATAGGAAGACGTGTCGGTGGGATTGAGGAGGTCTTCAAGGTATTCTCTCCACCAATCCACAACATCCTGAGTCGAGGTCAGCAGCACACCATCCCCACCATACACGGTGTTGACTGTGCACTCCTTCCCCCTACTGAGACGCCAGATGGTGGTCCAGAATCTCTTCAAAGCCCTACGGAAGTTGTTCTCCATGGCTTCGCTGAAAACCATTTCCCCATTTCCGAGCCAACGTGAGCGATGAAGTCCCCCAGTTGAACAAGCAAATCCCTTGAGAGAGCACTCTCCAGTACTCCCTCTAGAGACTCCAAAAAGGGTGGGTAATCGGAACTGCTGTTTGGCGCATAAGCACAAACACCAGTCAGGATCCGTCCCCCGACCCGAAGGAGGAGGGAAACTACCCTCTCATTCATCGGGTTAAACTCCAACATACAGGCAACAAGAATTGCCACACCTGCCCGTCGCCTCTCACTGCTGGCAAAGTCAAAGTCTATCACCTCTCAAGAGGACTGGTTCCAGAGCCCTTGCTGCGCGTTGAGGTAAATCCGACTGTATCTAGCCTGAACTTCTCAACCTCGTGCACCAGCTCAGGCTCTTTCCTCGCCAGAGAGGTGACAGTCCATGGCCCAAGAGCTAGCTTCTGCCAAGGTCCCCGCCTTCGGCTGCCACCCAGCTCACTCTGCACCCGACCCCTTTGGCCCCTCCCATGAGTGGTGAGCTCATTGGAGGGGTACCCATGTCATCTCTTCGGGCTGTGCCCAGCCAGGCCCAATGGGAGTAGGCCCAGCCACCAGACGCTCACCATCGTGGCCCTCCTCCAGGCCTGGCTCCAGAGGCCCCGGTGACCCGTGTCCGGGCAAAAAAAAACCCTGGTCCCATAGACTGTTTCATCATAGGGGTCTATGGAGCCACTCTTTGTCTGGTCCCTCACCAAGTACCTGCTTGTCGTGGGTGACCTTACCAGGGGCATAAAACCCCCTGATAACTTAGCTCCTAGGATCATCAGGACATGCAAACTCCTCCACCACGATAAGGTGGTCGCTCAGGGAGGAGTAAAGTCATAATTACGAGAAGAAAATTTACAAGAAGAAAGTTGAAAGAATTAGAAAATATATTTTTTTAAAAAAACGAAAGCAGAAATAACAAAAACAGCTGTAATTTTACGAGAATGAAGTCAAAATATTGAGAGAAAAGTTGTATTCTAATGAGAAAAAAAGTCACAATTGTACAGGAATAAACTTGTAATATTATGAGGAAAAGTAATGTCATTTTAGTCGAATAAAGTTGAAATATTAAAGACAATAGATGCTATTTTTTTAAAGTCGTAATATTAACAAAAAAACAGCAAATAAAGTTCTAATTTTTGGACAAAAATATTAGAGGAATAAAGTTGTAATTACGAGAAGAAAATGGAAATAAAAGAAAGTTGAAATAGTTTGAAAATTAAAAACAACAGCAGAAATATAAAAAAACAGGTGTCATTTTATAAGAATAAAATCAAAATGTTGAGAGAAAAGTCGTATTCTAATGAGAAAAAAAGTTGCAATTTTATAACGATAAACTTGTAATATTATGAGGAAAAACAACGTCATTTTTGTAGCATAAAGTTGAAATATTAAAAAAATATATGTACTTTTTTCAAAATAAAAATTTGGGGAAAACTGAGGAAAAAGTTAGGATGTGATGGTAATATTATGGTAATCTTATGGTCATAAAGTCATAATATGAGAAGGAAATTTACAAAGATTATTTTAAAAGAAAATCCACATTTTGGGAAAATAAAAAAAAACAACAAAAATGTGAAAAAAGAGCAAAGAGTGAAGTTGATATGAATAATGTGCGTTTTCACCTCTTTTTTCCACCACTTCCACTATAGCTATGAAATATCAAAGTGCAAGTTGCATCCTTTCATTTTTCACTACGTGGACCTCACTGGGAAAAGTTTGGAACAAAGAACAGCAAAAGCTGAAAAAGCAAAAAGACATCATGTAATGTCTGCTAATAAGAGTATGTTTTATCGTATACGGCACAACACACTGCTGACAGCACACGTTTCTTATAAAATATCTGTAACTTCTTTTATATTTACCCCCGTAAATATAAAAGAGTACCCCCGTACCCTTTGCTTTTCCAGCATGGAGCAGCTTGGACACTCCTGCTTAACGTGGAGGGCGCTCCCATTAATAAGGTGGCAGAGCGGCGCTACGCACAGTAGATAACTACGTATCTGGAGCACTGGCTCAAAATAGATGGGAAAATAGATCTGTCCTCCACAAACATCACTCTGTTCTGGTTCTGAGCTTTGAAGGAGGAGAAAAACATTGTGTTTCACCTGAAAGCCATTCTTTAAAACAACACAAAGTAGCTGTTTGTTTTACAAAAACACACACTGTGTCAGAGAATGAACCAAATAAATGAAAACTACATTAAATGTGAGCAATAGAATTGTGTGAGAACATTCGAAAAAATCTCTAACACAAGGTAGAAAGAAAAAAAACTAGGTGACAAGGACAAAGGAGGTGCAGCCAAACTGTGTGACGTCTGTCTCCCCCTAGCGGCTACAACAGAAACTCCAACAACACGACTGAGGTTCAGCATTCAAATTCATCATTGCTGCCTTGCCAAATAAGTACTGACAGTTTGTGTGGAAATGACGTGTGAAAGCTCAAATGGCGAAGGGGAAGTGTGGAATTACAGCAAAAGTGTGAATTTTTGGAATGTGGAAATAGTTAAGTGGGAATGCCCTCAATGAGTTGTGATTTACCAAACATTTGGAGGGGAGTTTATACATACAGTGGTGTGAAAAAGAGTTTGCGCCCTTCCTGATTTCTTATTTTCTTGCATGTTTGTCACACTTAAATGTTTCAGATCAACAAACAAATAATGGGACACACACCTTTGAAAAAGTAAAACTTTTGTCTGGTCAGACCACAGAGCATTTTTCCCAAAGGTCTTGGGGATCATTGAAATGGTTTTGGTCTTGGAACTCTGCCATGCAGGCTGTTTTTGCCCAGTGTCTTTCTTATGGTGGAGTCATGAACACTGACCTTAACTGAGGCAAGTGAGGCCTGCAGTGCTTTGGATGTTGTTGTGGGGTCTTTTGTGACCTCTCGGATGAGTCGTGGCTGCACTCTTGGGGTCATTTTGGGTGGCCGGCCACTCCTGGGAAGGTTCACCACTGTTCCATGTTTTGGCCATTTGTGAATAATGGCTCTCACTGTGGTTGGCTGGAGTCCCAAAGCTTCAGAAATGGCTTTATAACCTTTTCCACACTGATAGATCTCAAGTCATCTCAGTTAAGTTATGTTTTAATCACTTTTTAATCACACAGGGCCGTGTAGCTTTGGATTTTTTTTCCTTTATAATAATGTTTCATTTAAAAACTGCACTTGGTGTTCAGTTGTGTTGTCACTGACTAATTAGATTCCTTTGATGATCTGAAACATTCAAGTGTGACAAAAAATAGCACTTTTTCACACCACTGTATGTATATCCTGTATATAATATAACGTAATATAAGAGTAGTGAAGTGTAAAACAAATGTGTGGTAATAAGAAGAGAAATAGAATGAAGATAAAATGTTCTTCAACATTCCTGCCCCCAGTCAGCCTCCTCCAAACGAGGACTGCATACTAAAAAAATCAAAGGATGTGGTAGGGCCACTGTTATATTTTTAAAAATAATTTATTTAATTTGTTTTTTTAAAAAAAGGCTAAAAAAACATGCTATACAAACACAACATGTTGTTAATATCAACATTTCAGCCTTTTCTTTTCACATCTTTATTTTTTTCCATTTTTGCTGTTTTTTTTGGGTTTGAGTTCCACGTTGAGCTGCGAGCCAATAAAAAAGGAGCCAAGCGCCACTCTTTGGACACCCCTGCTTTTATAGCTCTTTGTCAGGGTTGAGTGCGTGATGTGACGTCAACTCTGTGAGCAGCAACAACTCTCATGGGCTAGTTAGCTTGTTAGCTTCCTCGGTCGCTTGGGAACAATGGTAATTAAAGAGAGAAGGGGAGTGTTATTGCCGCTGGAACTGATTGATTGATTGGTACAACACTCGCTTTTATTTCAAATGTTGATCTGAAATGGGAGGAACAGGTGTTGCTGTGGGTGGGTTGTCAAATACAAACAGGAAGTAATGTTCTACAAGCCGACCAATCCCAGCCTTTACTGTTAGCAATGTTAGGGTTTTTGGAAAAACGCGTATTCAAGGCTGGAAAATGTGTACATGTTGGCAGGTGTGCAATTCGTGACGCGTGACTCACCAGAGAAGTTCCTGGAAACCAGCATGGTGGTCAAGATGGCACCCTGTGGACGAGGAGGTCAAAGGTGAGCATGGTGCGTCTGCGTTCATACTGTCACTTTCACACCTTGAGTTTCCTCCTGGCGTTGAACTTCTTCAGACACTCCACGGTCTCCTGCCGGTGCATCATGGAGGCCACAGTGGAGCGTTGCTGCAGGGGCGAGGCACACGCTGGGATTAGACGAGGGTGTTCCTAATAAAGTGGCGCGTGAGGTGGCGCCAACATAGCTGGCGTGTTTGCAAACAGATGGCAAAGATGTGTGGGGGCTTTGGCCAGATGCTGCTGCTCAGGATTAACACGTTCTCAACGGGATGAGAGAGGGAGCGACAGCTCGTTGTTCGAGCCCCTAAACACACTTTGATCTGTTGGACTGAGCGTGTTGGATCATGAAGATTAGGATGCACATGTAGATAGATAGATACTTTATTCATGCTGGAATTATTTTTACCCCAAACTTGACTAGAAAGGAATCTCCATCAACTCTTTTACATTGCAGGCAGTCCAACCATGCATCCATGCCTGTATAAACACATACAGTACACAGTCGGGATGTCCCCATCCCATCTGCAGGATTGGGATCGGCTGCCGATCCCCTGTGTTTGTGAAGATTGGATAATATCGGCTTCCGCCGCAACATCGGGCCGATCCGGTTGCCGTACAACTTTCACAACTGTCGCACTCCAACGTGGTCGGTGCAGTAGTGCGCCTCAAAGCTGGCTGCCACTCGACTCTCGCCACCCGCAAGAAGGAGAAAACGCAACACCACCGTGCAGACATGTCCGCGGTTAGTCGGCTATTCACCTCTATAGCTTCTGTTATGGAGCGTGAATGGATGCTACCGGGGATAGCTTAGTTTAGCAGTGCAGCTGTGTGTGTGTGTGTGTGTGAGTGACTCAGGATGGATGAGTATATTTTTTGAGTATATTTTTTTTTTGTGTTGTGTTTTACCGCTTTAATGAAAGGACCATTTTACTATACCAGGGCTTCCGCTACATGTAATTGATTGTGGTGGCTCACCACTACAAAATAAAAGCCGCCACACCTTAAAAATGAGGCTTTTTTTAACTTGAAAACAACTTGAAGTACGATATTGTATGAATGGATATATATGCTACATAGATACATATATAGCTTATTATATATTTACGCACATTAAAATATCATTCAAATGTTTCGCTGCGCTTTATTTTGATAGGCATGCACCGGAATCGCCTGTCTGTCTTGCTGGCACTTGCGCATGTGACCATCTACGCAACACGTCTTGTGTTGACTTTCACTTTGTTTCTTATTATCGGGCGAAGGAACAATAGCCCGTAAAATGTGGAGCCAACTGACGGCAGCTTGTCACATGCTAAGCCTACGTTTCAGTCTCATTCCACTCTCTGGCATCTTTGTTTACATGCCTGGCTGGCGGCATCTAGCTAGCTCGTTTTTGTGCCGCTACGAGCTACGATCTTCATCACAACTTACTCTTTGAAAGTGTCACTTAACATTCTTGCTCTCTTGTTATGATTATAATACTTACAGTATGGCTTGTCTTCAAAACACTAGTGTGTGTGGAAGTTGTGCACCAAACATGTAGCGTGTACAGCTTTAGACAGTCGTGCTATCACAGTGCTCCCCAACAGGAATGCTCGTATGCTAGCAGTATCTCACCAGCTGATGCTGAGTAGTTCACCAAAGAATATTTGCTTCACCTCTTAGTGTTTTTATAAGTGTTCTATTCAAACACGACGCCTGTATTTAATGACAAATGAGCACACTGAGTGGAGATGTGCTTTGGAAATAAAGTAGTTTCAATGTTGGCAGTGCTCTAAGCAACTCTGCCATTAAATTAACAGTTTTGTAACGTTCTGGGTTCATGTTCCGCTAGTTGTTGAAAAAAGTTGAATAAATACCCGCCAAAGTAAATAAAATAAATAAATAAATAAATACATCCCCAAGAGTATTCCCGTGTGGACGGTCGTAAAATGACATTATTTTTCCTCCTCAGTTTATCAAGTTTATTCCCATAAAATTCAACTTTTTTCTTGTTAGAATATAGCTTTTTTTCTCGTAATATTTTGACTTTATTCTCGCAAAATTACAGCTGTTTTTTTATCATCCAACAGTTTCACCTTGTAAAATTTCTTTTCGTAATTTGACCCCCGTGATATTAACTTCCCCCCAGTCAAATTTTCCAAAAATGCTTTTGCGACTTTAAAATAAATAACATTTTTTCTCTTACATTTCACCTCCGTGCTGGTAAAACCCCCCTTTTTCCTCAGAATATTACAACTTTATTCTCGTACAACTGTGGCTTTTATTTTTCTATATTTTCACTTTGTCGCAAAACTGCAGCTGTTTTTTCCATTTCTGATGGGTTTTTTTTAATTTTCCAGCTATTTCAACTTTTCTTGTAAATTTTCTTATCATAATTATGACTTTATTCTCATAATATTTTTTTTCCGCAACCCATTTTTCCATAAATTACAACTTGATGTTGTTTAGTTTGTGTCTCATAATATTACAACTTTCAAAAGGGTGTATTTTTTCTTGAATATTTCATCTTTGTGCTGCTAAAATGATGTTGCTTTTCCTCATAACATGACAACGTTATTCTCGTAAAATGATGACCAGATTTTCACATTATTCTTGTCAAATTACAGCTGGTTTTGACATTTTTGCTGTTGTTTTTTTTTTCATTATATTTTTAGAACGGGCTGCGGGCCGCAAATGGCCCCCGGGTGGCACTTTGGGCAGCCCTGGTAGATAGAGTGTGTATGTAGTGTATGCATAGAAGTGAAAGCAGGAGTACGTACGCAGACCCATGGATGTTTGAGTGCTTCCTGTGCCGTGATTCTCTTGCTTGGGTTGATGGTCAACATCTGGTTGATCAGATTTTTTGCTTCTGGCGTCACCGTGTCCCACTCTGGAGAGGGAAACTGAAGTACACACACTCATGGACGTGTTAAAGGATGATGGTGGTGGTGTTGACGAGTGAAGGCTCACATCGTACGCTCCAGCTTTGATCTGCTGGTAGAGTTTGTGCTGGTCCTCGTCCCAGAAAGGGGGGTAGCCCACCAGGAGGATGTAGAGGATCACACCTGCACACACACACACACATATACTGTATATACTGTACTTGTATATACCAAGAGGTGTTTGTGTAAAAAAGAAACAGGGTTGCTACCGCATGCCCAGATGTCTACTGGTTTCCCGTACGCTTCCTTCCTCAACACCTCTGGAGACAAATAACCTGGCGTACCTGCAAAGCCTGCACACACACACGTCCACACAAAGCAGCATCATAACGTGTGTGTGTTTGCAGAAGCTTAGTACACCCCAGCACCCTCATGTACCACCTCCACTTCCAATTTCACCGCTTCACTCCATCCAATCATGGCTTCCCTAAAGTAGAATCATTAATAAATCATGCTGATTGGTGGTTGATACGGCCTGTTATTAGGCCAAAAGATATGCATACTGAAGCACATTTTATGGGTTGTGAAGCATTATCAAGCATACAAATGGCTAAGTGAAGCAAAATACAAATATGAGGCATTCAGAAGACATGTTCAAAGACATTGTGATGATATTCTACACTGGTCACTAGGTGTCAGTAATGTTAGCTTGAGACAATAGCCACCACAGTAAGTACTGTACAAAACAGTTATCATGTCTTATTTTCTCTTATTATGTCTACAATATTGGCTAATAGGAGTGTAACAGTCCCTACAGAGGTGTTACTTCATGTCTAGGGGGCTCTAATCATGTTAAAAACATATTAAGAGGGTCATAAACAGGTTTTCTATGTCTTATTTCCTCTTATTATGTCTACTGTACTGAGAAGTAGGAGGGTCACTGTAGGGGTGTTATTTCATGTCTAGAGGGCTCTAACGATGTTAAATAGTGTATTTAGAAGGTGGTTAACAGCTTTTCTATGTCTTATTTTCTCTTATTGTGTCTACTATATTGGTAATAGGGGTGTTATTTCATGTTTAGAGGGCTCTAATTATGTTCAAATGTGTATTGAGAAGGTCATAAATAGGTTTTCTATGCTCTAAGTACAAAACTATTCCATTTATAAATAAAGAACCCTACTTTGCAGAAGTGTATTTATCACGGTCGAGTCTGGAACCAATTAACCACGAGAAACGAGGGATTACCGTGAATGGACAGAAAGTTGTGGAAGGTGTGGTACTTTCATCTCAGAAGATGGCAGTATTGAGAAACTTGAACAAAGTCATGAATCATTCTGTCAGCAAACTGGGTCATCATCAGTGTTCATGTCAGTTTAATAGTCTGTGTGTGCAGCATACCGAACCAGGCCTGCTGGTCTCCTTGGACCTCGATGGCCAGTCCAAAATCAGCCAGCTTGACGGCAGCGTTCTTACACTTACTGGCCAGCAGCAGGTTCTCGGGCTAGACAAAAACACACAGCATGTTAACACCCCCACATCACAACCAGAACCTTCCATTAGAACCCGGCAGTCAAAGTGGTTGGACTACAAATATGTGTTAAAACACAAGAAAACGCTACTAGAACATCCAACAGGAGCAAACCTACACTTTATGCGAGCAGCTAATTAGAGAGCAATTGATGAGCTAGTAGAGCCACACGACATGTACTGTACATTTCATTAAATGATGTAGCGGGACCAAACCCGCTGGACGTTAATCCCATCCCCAATCAGCAGGAAGACAAATTTAATAGGAGATACTAACTTTCCAGCAAGTAAAGCTAATGCTAGCAGGCTACCTGGCTTGTAAAAACAAAACAAAAAGTGTTCCATTGTGATCTGTAAAACAACTCCGTTCTATGTTAGGCTTTAATTAGTGTTAGCATGCTAACACGCAGGCTAACACGACTGACAGCGACAATCGCTTTCAACGCAACGGGGCAGGAGAACGGTTAAGCAGCATCCTGCTTCTGCTACCAATTTAATTTTCCAATGTACCGCAAGCACTGTAAACCCACCCTCTTCCTGCTGTGACGCTGCAAGCCACGCCCCACATAACACACACACGTTATGTTTGTTGTCAGCTAATGATAGCCTTTGGCTAAATTTAGCTGCTAATGTTAGCTAGGAATTAATCGAGCACACAAAAACCTTAGCCACCTGAAACGCCAGCGCCATGGCGTTTGAAAAGTGCAAAAGGTTTGCCAGAGACCTCCGTGGCGTCACAACGGCTGCTCGGAGTGTGTGCCCGAATACAGTGCACCTTGCTGGGCCACGCCAGGTGGCTCCTCCCCCTCTAATCTCTTGTTCTCCTGATAGTAGTGATGTGGTAGTCGTGATGACAGGTTATTTGATTAGGACAAATCAACAAACCCTAATTTGTTCCAGTCCTTCTTACCTCCAAGTGTGCACATACTACACTTTCATCTAAATAAAAAATGTAGATATAAAAGTTATCGTACCACATCGGTCTGAATAAGCACAAAGTTATGGGTTTGATCAAATAGATATCATGCGTATCTAATTTATTACTTGGCAAAAATGTCATTTGGAGCGGAGGAGGGTCAGCACCTTTCACACAGAACACCAATGAGAGGGGAAGGTGGTCTTTGTGGTTCATCGGGTGACTTTTTCACTTTCCAAACAAACAAGCTCACCGCGCATGCACACGTGCACAGACATGCTGGAAAGCGTGCACGCACGCACGCACGCACGCACACTCACCTTGAGGTCCCTGTGGACCACGCCCATCTGATGGCAGTGCAGCACCGCCTCCAGGATCTGCTGGATGCAATGGCTGCATGCAGACAGCAGGGGAAGCCGGTTAGTCAGTCATGCACAGGCGGGGCGCCCACATGGCGCTCAGCATCAGCCGCGTCTTGTGCGTGTGTGTTGGGACATGAGTCAACCGGAGTGGGCGTGTTGTGTCTAACCTGCATCTCCCTCCCCCCTCCAAACAACGTGTTTTACTGAAGAGCAGCACCTTGCATGAACATGGACAAGTACGTCACGAGCACTGTGTCATTCTCATGCGCTCCCGCACCACAATATTCCACTTCCAAAAGCCTCCTTGAACAAGTGCAGCAAGATTCCCACAGGAGGAGCCGGAAAGCAGGGACAAAAAGACGGATGGACAGCAGGCACAGACGGGACGAGGACGATGCAATGCACAAACACAAAGACGCACAACAGGAAGGATAATGTGACACAAACACACCTTGAGGTCCCTGTGCACTATGTCATGTTGGTGTGTGTAAGACACGCTGTCTACAATCTGATGGATGCAATGACTGTGGAGACAAGACCACACACACACACACACACACACACACACACACACACACACACACACACACACACACATTAAGGAGCACAGCTAGCATGATAGCTAGCATGCAGCATGATAGCTAGGGTTGCCAACTCCTGGAAAAACAAATCACGGACACCCGAGCCGACTGTGTTATTTATTTTTACACACAATGACTGTTTTGGGGATAAAACTATTATAATCACAACAAGACAGCAAAGCTGTGACAGGACACTTTAAAAAAGTAAGTTACAAAGTATCTCGTAAACGTGACAGACACTTGCAGACCAGTAGTGATTTCCTTTTCGATACGGTGCAGAGTAAAATTCAGGCGGGTATCAACCCGATACCATATGCGCAAATACAACTAACGTGTCTGGTAAATTCATAAATGTGTATTTCAGATCACAGCATAAAGAATACAATACGTCAGAATAATTGATGGTTTTATTTTCAACTCTGAAGGGTGCTGAGGTAGTGGCATCATTTACAATACAGCCAAACTAATACACGACAGAAAAAAACACACAAAATCCTAATAAAATGGTGTTGTAAAGGGAATAAATCAAATAATAAAACCATGAAAAGACATTAATTATTAAGAAGTACTATAACAATGAAAGCTAATTTAAGATGTCAATAATTCCATAGTTGCTTTTCACTGTGTTCCTATTAATGCTGTACAATATCTTAAGGATCAAAAGTGTCCATGTTTGATTTGAGAATTGATTTCAGAGCGCAAACAGCTGGTCTTGGACGTATGGACATTTCAGTATCCACCAGAAGCTAGGACGATAGCTCCAGTCGGGCCCGAGGAAATCATTTTGATTTTTTCTCAAATTCCCTTTTATTTTTTCCGATTTAATTTAATTTAATGTTTTACTTTTTACACTTATTTTGTCATAAATAAATGCAAAAATCCTTACATTTATTTATGCAATACAACAATTTTGCCCAGTATTTCAGAAATGGACGTCGCTTCGCTAACTCTTCTCACTTTTCATTGCTACAAAATCCTCAACAAATGATCATATCCGCACTTGTGGTTAAAGAAGACGTAGTTGCAGATGCATTTGGAATAGCTTTATTAATGCAAGCTCCCTTTTTAAGACACACGCACAGTAGTACCTCGCATAACGTAAACCTCCTTTTACGTAAATTCCACTGAACGTAAAGAATTTATGTAAAGTTTTTCCATTGTATTACGGAAGAAATTCCATATAACGTAAAGCGTCAAGTCGGTGCAAGTTCAGACTAACACTTGGTGACGCCTTCTGACGCTTCACGCTCTAATTGGCTGATTATGGGGGCACCGCCTACGCTCTCATCTCATTGGCTGATTATGGGGGCACTGCCTACGCTCTCATCTCATTGGCTGATTATCAGGGCACCGCCTATGCTCTCATCTCATTGGCTGAGTTATACAGCACGTACGTGAGTTTGCGTGAAAGACAGGCTTCTCCCTTCAACCTCGTTCCTCTTCGGAGTCCCCCTGAAACTAACTTAAACAATTAAGTTAAGTTAGAAATTAAAATTTGGCACACAGCATTATCCTGTAGTGCGTGTGCGTTTGTCTGTGAGACCAGCTGACTCTTAGACTCTTTAAGTCTTCCTCTCTCTTCGACTCAGGCTAGTCCTCCTCCTCCTTCCTGCCTCCACTTGCACTCCTGATCAAGACATCTCGTGAACGGTAAGATTGTTATTCAGTTTCATTCATTTACAGTAATCTTATTTATTACCTTATTTTATATTGGAATGTTACTCTACTATGTTTATGCTAACGTTTTCTTATATTTTCCCAACATATTTGGTGGACTTTGAATATTTTGAAGTGTTAAAGGGGTGAGTTTGGGAAGATCTTGGAACGGATTAGGCTATTTACATGTATTTTACGCTTCATATAACATAAAAACCCTATCACATAAAGGTTCTTGGAACGGATTATTTACGTTGTAGGGGCGTCTACTGTATTTTATTACCACTATTAGACAGGATGTGTGCCGCTCTTATTTTGAAGGCCAGAAGTTTACAGGGATATTTGGGTTTTTGTTTGACATGAAGTTGTATGACATCCCCATCAGCAGTGTGGTACATCAACGACGACTTACCCCCCGTGGGTTCAGTTCAAGTCAGAGATCCATGACGAGGAACGTAGTTCCACTTAGTTGCTGGGTCATTTAAGTAACGAGTTTGCCTTCTAAAAACGATATGCGTTCAAAAGAGTACCGTGTTCTCCCGCTCTATTGCGGTTCAACTTTCACGGATTCGCCCTTTGGCAGAAGTTTTTTTGTGCTTCTTTTTTTATTAAAGCGTAGTTACAGGCTGAGCCCGAATTGCATTGTGGGAAGTTGAGTGTCCATCTCTCCCCTCTGTCGTAGTCTGCACCGCCCATTGTTTTCTACGTCCCGATTGGCTGTAGACTGTTGTCAATCAATCTCCTCTGTGCCGCCCTGCCGCATCTCCGGTGTCATCGGTAGCTTGCTGGCTTGGAAATGAATCTTTGGTTCGTCTGCAGCAATATGTTTTAACAAGGATACAAAAATGCTACATTACAGCGGAACGGCGCCAGGATGAAAAGGCACGGTCACACGTATGCACGAGTGACTCAATAATTTCCTGTGTCTGACCTGTAGGTTGATCATTAAAATTCCAAGGAAGGTTTGAACTTCTTTGAGGGTGTTTAAACGAGAGAGAAATGTGAGGAAATGTTATTGCCTGCCTGAGAAAAGTGTATGAAGTGTATGGTGAGGTGTTTTACAGCCTTAAAACATACACTATGTCATCATTGTACAAAAAGGAAGTTGGCTACGTCGCGGATTTCACTCATTGCGGGCTATTTTGGGAACCTGTCCCCCGTGATAAACGAGGGAACACTAATACATTAGCGTCATAAAAATGCCTCCTCGGAAAAAAATCAGACCTCATAAATAACTCGACGTTATATTTGTCTCCCGCCGTGTGCCTGCGCACTGTCGCCTGTGCATTCATGTGTATGTGACGAAGACGCTCGCATCTTCTTCCGCTGTGAAACACACACGTAAACAAGATGGCCGAGGCGCTCTGTTGCGCAGGAAGATGCGAGCGACTTCATCACATACACAATAATGCCCAGGCAACAGTGCGCAGGGACACGGCGGGAGACAAATATAACGCCGAGCCATTTGTGAGGTCTGATTTTTTTCAAGGAGGCATCTTTATGACGCTAACGTATTACTCTTTTGAACGCATTTTGTTTGGAGAAGTCAAACTCTTCACTTAAACGGCCCCAGCAACTAAGCAGATCTCCGACCACAACTGGAATCGCAGGACCAATTGGGGAGGGGGGTAAGTCACTGTTGATGCACTACACTGCTGATGTGAAATCCCAGCTATCCTTTTACTGTGTGGGTAAAAATCTGCTCTTATTTTGAAGGCCGGAGGCTAGATGTGTGTGTGGGAATGTGTTTTGACTGTTGCTAAGTGAGCTCGCCACCAGAGTGCCTCTTGCAGCCGCGGCTGTCGTCTCCCTGACTTCACGCACAACTTGCGTGAAGTCAGTGGCCAACGTAAGACGCTGGGTTACGTTAACAAGCATTAAAGCACAGCTCCTACAGTCTGAGTAGCCGATGTTTCCGGTTGCTGTAGTTCAGGAGGGAGCTGGTCATTGTTAGTGAGGACATGCCGCTATGAATGAGTGGTCTGCTGGGGAAATATTTCCCCACACTAACATTCCTTCGCCTCGCTGTCACAGCATTTCATTCACATGGTCATTCGTTGATGCGGAAATCATAGGGCCCTGCTCTAGCTAGCTAGCTAGCTAGATGCGGTCAATGGGAGTCAAGTGTGACAGAGAAAGCAAAATGTGTAAACAAAGATGCCAGAAAAGATGAACGGCCACGAGATTGATAGGCGAGACACTCTGGCATCCATTGGCTGAGCCTGTGATAAGCAGTTGTCGATAGACTCCTCATTTGACAGACGTTTACAGACTACAGAAGTTTTGATTCTCATGGTAATAAGTGACAAAGCGTGTCCCTTGCCAACTCAACACAGGACGCATTCTTTTATTTGTAAATACGGGACGGTTCAGTTTTTCAAGGGATGGTTGGCAACCCTAATGATAGCACAACAAAGCTTATTCTTTATTCAGCACACTTCTCAATTGTTTTATTGTCATGGAACATACTGTACAGACTGTGTCTACACAAACACGTTCAATAAATTCATTTTCACTCCAACATTCAGTGAGGTGCAACCAAGTGCAGTGCTGGGCTGCGACCAGCAGAGGCGCTGTGGCTTTGAAGCTGTTAGTGTGAAGGAATGAAAGCTGTAATGTCTTCATCTTGGAAGGCTTTCAATCGCTTGACAAAAGTGGAACTTGTCAAGTTCTTTTCTTTGGGAATGCTGGCGTGAAAAATGTGGAATTGGAAAACATTTTGGAATGTGTCAATACAGGTGGTCCTCCATGTACGGTGTTGCGCATTGTGACGTTTCGTGGTTACGAACGCACTCTCATAAATTTGTTTAAAATGCCCCATTTTTGTCTGTAAACACGCAACTCACAAGAAAACTAAAGGAATCCCTCATGTGTGGCGCTTAATTGGTTCCCCACCTGACCATGACAAGGGAATTTTGGCAAAGTAGGATTCCTGATTTTTTATAAATGAATATTGTTGTAGCTGAAGTATAGAAAACCGTAATTTGATGAGGTCATCATTTGCGCGTCAGCAAATACAAGAGCTCATAGGCCTTTATACAACATTATGTTTATTATCGGCTTCATTATAGGGAAAAATGCCCATTGACCGATATTACATTTTTATGCCAATATCGGGCTGGTAATATAGGTGGGCCTATATTATCAGAAATCCCTACTAATTATGAAATATTCCATTTATTAACATTGAATCCTATATGGCAGAAATTCATTTATCGTGGTGGGATCTGGAACCAATTAACCGTTATAAACGAGGAACAACTGTATATGTCTTATTTTCTCTTATTATTCTCTTACTATATTGGGAAATAGTAGTGTAAAGGTGACTATAGGGGTGTTATTTCAAGTCTAGAGGTCTTTAATAATGTTAAAAAGTGTATTTAGAAGGTGGTACACAGGTTTTCTATGCTCTAGCTATCAAACAATTCCATTTATAAATAAGGAACCCCATTGCGGAAAATCACCCCCCTCACCCCCCACACACACTTTGGACACCCTTGGCTGTAGCTTGGCCACCCCCGCCCTTCTGTAATCGTTACAATGATTATTATACACTAAGTCCCCTACTAACGAACATCCGACGTGCGAACATTCGGAGATACGAACACAAGCCGACTGGTCTATTTTGTCATGTGTTTTGCCTTGTAAGTCCATATTTATACTGTACATGCTTGACCAGCAGAGGGCACTGTGACACTGCTAATGGGACCAACAGACGCCTGGGATAGAAAGCTACAATGTAGCTGTATGATACAACCCGGACAGAGCGTGTGATTAAAGTTTATGAAGAGTTAATAGGCCTGCTTAATTCTACACCACCCACAGAACACTACCTCTTTTAGAAGAGTCTAACCACCACCACCATTTGTCCTTTTTTTCAATAACTCCTCCTCCAACTCCACCACAACGACGTATGCTGGACCACTCCTCTTCAAAGGTAAATAACATTTATCATTACGTATTATTATATCACTTTTATTATTGTTTTTTTTTTTATTCATTATCCTGGTTTAATATTACTACTGCATCCAAAGTCATATTTACAGACATACACATATACTGTATATGTATACACGTACATGTAGTACCTATATCATTGCTAATATTACCTTTTACCCTACTTAAGAACAATTCGACATAAGAACGGTCGTCTGGAACCAATTGTGTTCGTTAGTTGGGGACTTAGTGTATTCAGTATCTGCTGGTGCTGTGATCACCAGCTGTCAATCATCATCTGATCAAACAGATGTTGATTATTTACCATAACACAACCCACCTCCCTCACCCTCTCTCTCTCTCTCTCTCTCTCTCTCTACAAGGTGCCTCCCAAGTCAAATTGATTTAAGTGCGCCCCCGGAGGGGATTGCGGCGTGGGCGTGTAAGCGCGCTGCGTGCATGTCTATGCTTCCATCTGTCTGGCGGGAAAGCCTGCCAGCTCCTTCATCATCATCTTCAGTGCTGGACCACTGCAGAGCCTGCATGCACATATGTGTGTGTGTGTGTGTGTGTGTGTGTGTGTGTGACGAGAGGGGCAGTTGGGTTTCCATGGGGGGGGGGGCGATTACCTGGCATCTGCCTCGCTGTAGTACTCTCTGGCTACAATGTCTTCAAAGAGCTCACCTCCTGTCACCCTGAGAGAAGAAGATGATGATGAAAGTCACATCTGCACGTTTGCTTCTTTACACACATGCACACACCCACACACACACACACACACACACACACAGGAGGGGGATGTCCTCATTAGGGGGGAAACCCCGGCTGCAGGATTCACTCCGGCTGGGTTGCCATGGAGACTGACTCCAGTGCGGGGGACTGTGCGCTAAAGCGGGAGCCGCAAGGAGGGAGGTGTTTGGGGTGTCTTATGTAAGTGTGGGGAGTTGGGGAGGGGTGCTGGGGGGGCGTACTGCTCAGGATGGCAGCAGATGCAGACAGATGAAGCGAAGAGGAGGAGGAGTGTATGACATAGAAAGATGAAGACAGGGAGGAGGAAGCAAGGAAGAAGGAAGGAACTCACAGGTCAAAGAGAAGGTAGTGGAAACCCTCCTCAGAGATGCTGTCATGGAGACGAACTAGAGGAAACACCTTCTTTTAGGAACCTTCCACGCTACACACTCCTTCCCTGACTGCATGGCTGACATTACTTTACATTACATGCAGCCATCCGCCAGCAGAGAAGGTTGACAAGAAGGTGAAGAAGAAGGTGGAGGTTCTCACCAATGTTGGAGTGTTTGAGCAGCCTGCAGATCCTGGCCTCTCTCTCCAACTTCTGATGGTCTGCACAAAGAAAACATCTGACTTTGTCACTTTGCTGCTGCTGCAGGAGACCACACGTAAAGAAACTCGGAGAGGAACCGAAACCAGGAGGGAAACCAGAGGAGAGGAATGGAACACACAAGGATCACTATGGCTAGGAGGAGAGTAAACATGAGGAAAGGCTAGGAAGCAAAGGAGGAGACAAGTGCAGGGATGGGATTGACATTGGTGCAGTGCTGACATGGAATAAAAAAAATAAAAAGTAAATACAAACATCCGACCTTTGAACTCAACAACACTGTGGGTATGTGTGCCAAAATATGAGCTGCCAATCAACCTCTCCTGCCA